>NW_011889054.1:2003023-2029708 GCF_000151845.1 Pteropus vampyrus | reverse complement strand
GTCATGTGTCCTTGGCCTCATGAACTATTTCTCTGAAGAGAGAAGTGAGGCTGGAAGAAGGCTTGAGGAGTCCACTAAAATACAGGGGACAGGGTAAGAATCCCTCTTGCCCTGGTCTGAGGGTGTTCCTGCCCTTGATCATGGGCCTTTCAAGATAACTCGCACCTATCTACCTTCCACAGAGTTTACTCAGCCCATGAAAAAACTCCAACATTATGCTCCTGTAGCTTGTTCCCATGAAGATTTGTTGTCCTGTATACTCACAGTTATATAGGCAAGCCTACAAATGAGATCTCAGTTACCCTTCTCACTGACAACCAGATCTCCCTAAATGTATCTCAGAGAGCCCTCCACACTTGCCTTCAAAGTGACCAATTTCTCTTCACTGCTGTATCCCTGGCACCTTGAACTGTGTTTGCAACCCGACAGGGACTCAATTGAAATTTCTTAAATGACTGAAAGAGTAGACAGTAACCTTTTCCCCGCCCTCCTGGGGAATTTCCTACTTGTACACAATGTTCTTCAAAGACCTTCCCTCTCCAATGAGTCTCCTCAGTGCATTCCCAGACTTATTTTGGAGTGATGAGTTGAGTCACAGGAAAATTTAAGCCATCTCTTGGCTCTGCATGGATGGGAAGTGGGAGATGATCAGATCCCCTCTTTGGGCTTTAGCTGAAATTCTAAGATGGCGGGCAAAGTTACATTTGGCAATTTCCATGTAACTTGCCTAGTTCATCTGAGATACATTTAGGGAGATCAGCTTATAGCAGCAGAGAGTAATTTGAACCTAGCACTGACCGGTTCCATGAGATATCCGCTTTCATTATGCCGGGCTGCATCTGGGACCCCATTTTAACGAGATGGGGTGCGGCTTGGCAGCCTGCATTAGCACACTGCCAATCACATATGGCTAAAGGCAGCCTGACTTCTGACTGCCCAAAACTGAACTGGCACTTATAACACACAACTGTTCCCACATCTCATTTGGCTGCTGCTTTATGTCCATCGTCAGATGCTGGCCTCACGGGAATTGGGGAAATGCCCCCCGCTAGTTTGATAGTGCAGTCAAATGGTTGCACAGATTCCTTGGGACTGTTCCTATGATTCAGCTGCTCTGTGATTTGTACAATTAGAACAGCTTTCTTGCCCGAGGCCTTCAAAGAACAATTACAAAAACAAATAGCAGCAGTAGTAGCTGCAGTGGTAGCTGCAGAAAACAAAACAAAACAAAACAAAACAGCATCAACAACAACAAAACCAACAGGAAAAGAAAAGGCACCTAACAAGACAGAGGCCTCCCGCTGCTCGCATCATCCAGTGGAAGGCAGATAAATGTATTTTGTTTTTCATCTGAGGCCTCAGATGGTCAGTTTCATTAAGAAAAATAGTAGTTAGCATCCCGTGTAATTATGACAACAGATACTAACCCATTATGTTGTAATTCTTCAGAAATGAATTTCCCAGGAAGATTCTATTGCAGATTTCCCCTATTAAAGGTTGGATGACCAAGCCAAGCCAGTATTTCTGAGGCTGTTGAAAGTCAGGCTGTTGATCTGGCTGATTGGAATGTGGCGTCTGCCTGTTCCTCCTGCCTGCTCCTCCTGCCAGCTCCTCTGTGTCTTGCCTCAGCTGGTTGATTGTTACCTTCAGGCACTCACATTTTCCCCTGCTCTAAGCATGCCTGACAGTATCTTTTCTAACATCAACGTCTTCCATTCCTTTTAGTTTTCAAAGCGTGTTCCCTTATTGTCCCGCTATGCCTGAACGAAGATGGTTCCCAGAGAGTTTGATAATAATACCCCAAGCCAAGGTAGAGCATTATAATTTACCCTGTGGGAAATCTTGTAATCCTCATTTTGTAGATAAAAGAAAGGAGGGGTCAAGAGGCCAAGATATAAAGCTAACAAAGAGCAGAACTAAGTCAGGGACTCAGGTTCTCTTAATGCTAAACCCTTCTATACTATTGCTGTTATCAGTTGCAGGGTAGGAAGAAGATTTGCTAATTTTTCATGCTACAGCAGACTTACCCAAATCTTAAATCTTGTTTAAGGAAACATAAACACACACACACACACACACACACACACACACACACACACACACACACGGCGGTGGGGTGGGGTGGGGAAAGAGAGAGAAAGAAAGCATGTTTATGACAGAAAAATTAGAAACACAGGAAGAGAAAATAGAACAAAAATCACCCAGAGACTCAGCAGGCAGTGATATCCCCCGTTAGAATTTTGATTTATATGTCTGACACTGTTTGTGTCTATGTATACATAATTTCAAAATTAGTGTCATACCAGAAATGCTTTTTTAACTTGATTTTCACTTAAAGGCATTTTATGCATATCTTCCTCATGTGCATAAATACAGAAATTTCTCTGTGATAAACTTCTGATTTACAAAGTTGAAAGAAAGCTAAGCATTGGAGCTAAAGTATGTCAACAAATAGGAAACTTTAAAAGTCACTTTATAGTGTCCATCTGGGTTGGCAAACAAGGAAATTTCCAGACAGGTTTTTGGAAACAAATGAGTTCATCATGAAGAAATATCTCTAGAATGTTCTCCCATCCTCTTTTAGGCAACATTTTATTCCAACGTATGGATATATTGTAGTTTGAGCAGTCCCCTGCTGTTGGACATTTTACAATCATAAATAGTTCTGGATGGACACCTTTCTTCATATACATTTGCTGACTTTCTGATTGTTCAAAGCCAGCATAGTTCAGTGTAGGGATCAGAAGCTTTTTATTCCCAAGGCGAGTGGCTAGGATGAGTGCTGCTCCCCTCTGTCAGTCCCACCCCTGGGCTCTAGCTGCTGAGGGTCCTACTGTCCTTCGGAAGCTCTATTGTTGTTGCCAGTTCCGGTGGCTCGATTATTAGACATACATTCCTTTCGAATAAGTCTTTGTCCTCCATGAAATGCAACTACCTCAGGAAGAAAGCATCTCCTAAGTGAACGTTTTGATACAGTGATATCTCTTTATGTTGTCTCATATTCTTTTGAATTGTTTATGAGTCATAGAGAGAAGCAATGGAGAAAGGTTGTTACAAACGTGGGCTCTGGAGCCAGCCTGTCTGGATGACTATTAATATTACCACTTATTATCTGGGGCAAACTTGGTCAAATCATTTAATACCTTTCTGACTTAGTTTCCTTATCCATATGATGGATATAATAATATTACCTAACATCATAGACTTGTGAAGATCAAATAGAAAATGCTTAATAGTGTCTTGAATATAGACATTTTGCTCAATAAGTGTTACCTGTAATTATCTTCCCAACGAAACTATAATCACTAAAGTCAGTGATCATTATTATGGAGGAGGCAATGAGTATCCTGCCCAGATTTCCTTAGCACTTACTACTCCCCTACACATTGGCAGCTTCTTAGGGAAAACATCAACCACTCTGCCCGAAGGCTTTTTCTAATCTTCAGAGTGAGCCGAGACCAGGACAGGCTGGGGAGCCAGTGCCCTGGGAGCAGCCACTGCTAAATGACAAGAGGGTGTGGTGGACATCTGTCTTATCTCGTTGGCCCTTCGAGTGGACAAATCTGAGGCATGTTCTACACCACGCCTCAGAGGTCTCCTGGTTACCTGCTCATGACACCTGTACTGACATTCTCCATCCACTGTCTCGCTTCATCCTACCCTCACAAATGGGGGGACCAGTGGAATATCTCCCAAGAAAGCTTGAGGAATCCAACCTAAGCCATATATTGGGATTCTGTGAATATGCCACAGTGAAAAAATAAAACACAGTATTAATCACCTTATAGTTTACCATTAAATATTTGTTTAATAAATTAAGCGTCTCCAAGATAGTGCAACCTGGACATGTGGCTTTCTTCTTGTTTATGGGACTTCATTAGTGAGCACTCTGTTCTGCTGTCCCTACTGCCTAGAAGCACAAAGGTTATCTTGGGGAGAAAAATTATTCCCTCGATAACTATCCTTTCTCTTTTTTTTTTGATCCTAGTGTGGGTCTCTGAAGAGGAATTCTAATTCAGAGGTTGAAATTCACCTGCCTATGGGAGCTAGGAAGGCAAGCTAGATGAGTGAAGTGATCTAATTCAAAACTGCACTGCAGTGAAATGAAACGTGGATGTAATAAAGGGAGTGGCTACTGAGCTCCGACTACTCACCGCCATGCAGGATGAAGGCCCTTTGCTCTCAGATCATCGGTCTCTCATTATTTCTTAATGTAGACTTTTGTGTCAAAAAGCTGGATTTTAAGTTATCAATAATGAATTCTGCTTGTTCGTAAACATCTCAGCCATGAGCACAAACTCTACTCATCAGCGGCCTTCCAACATGTTATCTCAGCTCTAAGCCATGACCCAAGTTCACCTTAGTAGCTACAAGAACTAATTTAAATGATAAATTAGTCCACAGCACCTGTCCCTGGTTTCCATGAGTCTCAGAGAACCTGCATTCCAACCGGGGATCAGCATCCCTTTCATACCCACATTCTCTTCACATTATGTGTGGCCGAGTTCATTTGCTTCTCCAAGCAGACACTGATCTAGAATTATGCAAGGAGGTTTTGTTTCCAGATCTCATGTAAAATTAATTTTCATAATTCTCTCAGTTCCTGCCTGTCTATACATATCTTCCTTCATTAACCACTTTATTTCCATCTGAATTACCTCTGCCCCAAATCTGGTAGGCAAAGATTGCAGACAACTTTTAACTATGAGTTAGCAAAATGCGTTCTGGAGTCCTCAGCTACTGGCCTAGGAGTCAACCTTGCTGAGCCCTTTAAAAATATTGGTGTAGCACCACAACAACACAACCAAAAAAAAAAAAAAAAGCATTAAGTTCCATTATGAATAATTAAATTGAATAAAATCTTAGTGAATATTGCTCTAGAGAGAGATGCTTAGGTGTCTTTGAACCCACAGTGGTTTTTTGCCCAAGTTTAATAAGTTTTTGATTATATAAAGGATGTTTAAACTTGCATGAAAGGCTTCTTACAGGCACTGTGCTCCAAAGAGACCTTTCTGCAGGAACAATTCTATTCTGCTTCAATTTTGAAACATTCCCTAATTAAATTGGGTCCCATCCACCTATAGCTTACATTTACCAGTTGCTCCCTCCTGAAATTGGCCCTAAGTACCAGTCTACTGAACATCTGTTTTTGTTCCTGTTTACATGGGTCAAGTGGATGGTTCTACAAATGAAAATCATCATTTAGTCGGGACTACGGGGTCATCTTCTATGGAACTTTTTTGTTGTTGTTGCTCTTCTATGTGTTGGAGAGTAGTTTGTTTTACCCTTCCTTTTTTAATTAAACTACAGATTTGGCATTGCTGCCGTAGGGTTCACACTGTGTTATGTCAGAAAGCAGGTGATAAGATACTAGATTCTCAGGCTGGAACAGTGTCCTCAGCCAACCTGAAGAGAATCTGAATGTATGGCAGAAGAGTTTATGAGGAGGTATTGTCATGCTTCTGCAAAATTATTTGTTTTTATATTGGTATGGATTTTTTAATGTTATGACTTTCTTTTCTTCTTTCTTTTCCTTCCTTCCTTCCTTCCTTCCTTCCTTCCTTCCTTCCTTCCTTCCTTCCTTCCTTCCTTCTTTCCTTCCTTCCCTTCTTTTCCCTCCTTTCTTTCTAGCAGTGGAATGCATTTTCAAACAAATTCCGTACGATACTTCTATATAAACAAAGATAGTTGCTATTGTTGAAAAGGGCAGAGGAGAAAGAGGTAGAGCTCTTCTCCCATCCTCCTAGCCTCACAGGGCATCTCTGAGAAGCTCAGGGCCTTACTACTCTCTGGGCCACCTGGGGTCACCCTGGAGCATGTTAGAGATGCAGAATCTTGGGCCCCACCTCTGCTCATTAGCATCATAGTCTGCAATTAAACAAGATCCCCAGGTAATAGCAATGCCTGTTAAGATTTGGGGAACCATGGGCTAAGGCTTCACAAAACAGTTAGAAAACACTGGTCCCAGGCTTATCTCAACAGTCTAATAAAGACAGATTAGATTCAAATATAGTTTATTTGGTTTCTCCAAGACCAGTTCCAAAATGTGATATTGTATTTGTCTACTTCGAAAATTGAAGTCGATTAAACTTAATCTTTCTTTGGTATACTTTGAGATAATGAGAAATAATATTGCACCTGAGCTTGGGAGTTGGTGGCCGTGAGTGGCAATGTGAGATATATCATGCATAGTTCTTTCAGAGCAGCATTTGTCTCCAATGGGCCTAGGCCCTCCTGGAGCACATGGCTATGCTTCCTGGTGTCACTCTTAAGTGATGGAATAATATGCCTTTTTGGATGGTCTTTGGTTTCAGAATGACTTCCAGCAAATGGGACCATTCTACCTGAGAGTGTCATGGCTTACTCAAGTGAATATACATTAAATGTCTGGGTGAGATCCCAGAAATATCTCTACCACCAAGTGATGTGACTGAGAAATCATTCTGCCTCTCAAAGCATAGGCTCATGTGTTCATAACAAGGTCTGCCCTGGCCTTTCCTGGTTTTAGCACTGGAATTCACTTATCCAAGAATGCCTTGCAGTCCTAGGAAAACTGGGACAATTGGTCAGCCTAGCCTATAAAGGGGGAACAGAAGTGTTTAATTACCTAAAACTCTGTCTGTTATGTTGGTAGAAATGGCAAAACAAGCTCTTAGATTTATTATTTTCTTCAATGCCCAAGTATATGAATTTTAAAAAGCAGCTTAATGATATTGTTTCAACACATTTCTTAGATAGCAGTTGCAAATGATTCCAAGATATGAAACAGGTGTTTCTGCATGGTCTGCAGGATAGAATGAAGAAAAATGTCCTCCCAGATTATCCTACAGATGATGCACCCAGTGGTTCTTAATTTCAAATGAAAAATATTCTCAATCATATAGTCGACAGAATTCCATCTGGCCTGTCTATAACATCCAGAGCCAAAATGGAAGCCTGTGTGTCATTTCTAGATTCAGGAAAAACACTTACAATGCTTCATGAAGCAATTAAAACAGGTGTATGTCATACACACTTGCTGCTTCTGTAAAGAGCACCCCCATCCTCATGGTTTGGAAAATTGCTTTTAGTGTGGGTTCATTGAGAACGAACAAATGCTTTGGTGGTCACTTGTATCTTAATAAAAGAGCCAGGGTTCCCTTTACAGAATTGTCACTTTCTGTATTGTCAAGGAGGAATTTTCCACCCAACATTCCTCTAATTTACTGTGTTTGGGTCTGGTTCTTATCTTCTTGTGGCTTTAAAACAGTCCTGGGTTCTAGTAACAGAGTAATGTTTAAACATTCTTGTTTTATATAGACCAGGGTGATTGGTAGAACATGAGAGGCCAGGTTTTTGAAAAGTTCAAAAGATTTTTTTAAACATAGTTTTTTAACTATAAAAATATGCTATGAATGGATGCCTAAGACCTTTTAGGCCGATAGATATCAAACTTGGTTAGTATCTGAGAAACACCGGGGAAATTTGAAAAAATACTAATGCCCAGGTCCCGTGCCACAGATTCTGATTTAATTAATCCAGAGTGAGGCCGTGGCATAAAATTTTTAAAAGTTTTCCAGTTGATTCTAATGTGCTCTAGGCTCTTATATAACAAAATTAGTCTTTTACATTCCCTAACTAAGTCTTATTTATTTGTTCCTTCCTTCCTTTGTTCATTCATATCTGCTTATTGCCTTTCTATAAATTGATGCATTGATCTATTCATTCATTTATTGTTTTTGATTATTTCAAACATTGTACAATACAACTTATAATGAAAGGGAGGAAACCCCGGGGCAAGGCTTTTTAAAAAAACCTTGGGATTCTTTTAAAATGATAAGATCCAATAATATGATTCCAGGATAAATTATAATCAGAAATTTTCCCTGAGTCTAAGCATAAACTCTAATAAAATATTTCACTTCTTCGTCTTCTACCTCAGATGTACCTGAGGGTAATATAATAAAATATGCATAAGTTGTTTCTAAACAATTTAAAAACCAATTGGTTGGGGTCAACTTTGACTTCTGAATATAGGCTTGTGTTAATTCTCTATTCATATTCATTAAATATGTAGTTCAATTACTAACACTTAAAGATGTCATCAAACACAGGGTAATTCATGCTATTTTAATCATAAAGATGCTTCTGAATGCAGTGAAAGTAAATTTATTCCTCATTAACAACTCTGTCATTTTGAAATCTCAGAATATTCTTGTATCTAAAATATTGTGCTTACAAGATCTGTGCATAATTTTTTCAGGGTGGTAATGGAAAGAGCACTGAGGGTCTGGTGGTTTCTTCCCGAGTCATTTTCCTACTGAGTAAATATGATCATGTTATTGTCCGAGTTCGGTGGTGCTCAAATTTCAGTGCAAAGTTTCAGCATCACTTAGAAGGCTGGTGCAAACACAGAATACTGGTCCCCCGCATAGAGTTTCTCATTTAGTGTGTTAGCACAGGAGGTGAAAAATGTGGGGAGCACAATTTGAGAACCATTGGTTTATATATACACCTCTGCAGGCTTCCTGTTTCTTTGTGCCTTTTTTCTTGAGGTGAAATCTGAGCCCAGCAGCATTGATGTCACCAGAGAGCTTGTTAGAGATTCAAAACCTTAGTGTCCACCACAGATCTACTGAATCAAAGTCTGCATTTAAAAAGACCCTTGCATGATTTCTATGCTCAGTAAAGTCTGAGGAACACTGGTCTAAGTCCTAATCTTTAACACAATAGATAAGGCTCTTTGATATCTGGCCCACACCTCCCTCTCTGAAACTGTCTTCTCACACTTTCTTTATATGTCTAACATACCAGCCACTCTTCCTTGATTTTTCTATGCTCATATGGTTCTGAGGTTTTAATGCTGTTCCATTTACCTGGACTAACTTTCCCCCTTCTTTGTTTGACAGGCTTAATTCATCCTTCAACACCTGGCTCAGATATCCTCATCTGTGAAACTTATCCTAACTTCTTTTAACAGACTATTCTTTGCTTTTCCATCCCATCACTTATATCATTGGATTGTAAATATCTATTTAATTGTATATTCTTCCCCTTAAGCTATGAGCTCTCTGACAGCAGTGATATGTCTGAATATCCTCTATAACCACAGTCAAGCATAGGGTAGGCGTTCAATAAATATATCTTAAATGGGTCAACTAATTGTGACACTTTGGTTAAGTCACAACTTTTTTGAGTCTCAATTTACTCATCTGTAAAAAAAGGGGGGTGGGCTACATAAATTTCTAATTGCCTCCCCTCCATCAAGTTCACTGTTCTCTAGATAATTCCAAATTATTTAAATATTTCTAAAAGTATTTATTAAGCAAATACTGAGTACTGTGCATGTGGCTATAGACAGGACAATGACTGTGGACACTGCCCTTTTCAATCTGGTGAGACAGAGTATAAACAACTTCTTAAATAAACAACTTATTTTCAACTGTTTAAGTGTTTATAAAATGATATGAAAGGTGTTATAGCTATATAAAAGGGGAAATTAACCCAAGCTCTCCTTACATTCTTTGCATTAATATTTCATTAACCCAAAACAAAGGAGAAAATTTATTAACTTTGTGCAGATGATTCTTAGAATATATCTTGATGGGTCTAGAAAAATTATGAGCTAAGAAAATCAGCTAAACTGATAGGCTGTAGAAATGGTCTAGACTAGCATCTTCTCTGATTCTTGGCTCTAATATGCCTTTCTGAGTGAAAAGAGCTTTAAATGCAGCAAATAATGTGGAAACTATACTAAATAAATGTGGCAATGACAGATCTATTGTACTCAATTCTATGAGATAAGCATGTGGCCTACCTTCAAGATGTAGTCCAGCTTAGTGGAAGAGACACCGAATCAGGCAGCAGGAGCCCAGCTTTATAGTTCTGAGTCTACTGTGAAAAGCTGAAGTCTGGGCCTCAGTTTTCTCAATCAAGGAATAACAAGAATGAATTGATGCTTTGTAAATTCAAATATATTGCCAGGGACTCAGAAAGCTGCCAGCCTCTATGTCAGACAGTGATGATTTTCAGAGAATGCTATTGGGTTCAACTATTCATTCCGAATCACTTGAGTACATTAAATGGTCTCTTTCCATTTCCCCACCACTGTCTCTTCTGGCTGATGGGATTGGAAGGTTTCTGAACATACGAGAACAAGTTTGAGCCTGAGATCCAGCTACACTGGGACAGACCGTGGCAAAACAGAGCAGAAATTTTCCCTCCTTCCTCCGATATATTCTTCATTTTCAGTACAAGCTTGGCTAAGCTGCCATTCAGCAGTTGCAGGAAGAGATATATCATCTGAAGAAGCCGAGCCAAATATTTGATTTGGATGATTATGCTGCAGGTGTCTCATCAGGACTGCAGTGCCTGGATTACTAATTATTTTTCCTCAACTTAGTGCCTCTTGCAAGGAACACAGACCATGATAGGAATGATGAGGGATGGCTTTAATAAATGAGGCCCTGGACAGCTGATGCCACAGGCTGGTTGTAGAAGCAGAAATGGCAAAGACACTACGATCGGTGTGCAGAAGAGAGGGGGTCCCCACTAAACAGTTAGAATGAGAGAAGTAGTAATAGGAACTATCTGTAGCCACCTCACTCAGCTCAAAGGAAAACAATCATTTGTAAAGTTGCTCATGACCATATACTCCTTAGGCAGGCACTGGTATGCCATTTGGAATACTTCAGTTTTCATAAACCTTTTAGCATCTGGTGGCATGGAAGAGCTAATGTAGTTTTCCCAGCTGTTTGGGTCTACTACATTCACAGTGTAGTTTTACATCTGTAGTTATTTCGCAGCATTTTTGTTCACTATTCTGTTTTGGCCCTCCAACGAAGTAGGAGATATTTAATTATCTTGATTTTGACAAAGGAAAATTACAAGGGCTTAGTGAGAGTAAATGATTTGTATACAGTCATGTAGCTAGGGAATATTAGGACCTCAGCTAGGTTCTGAACTTAAGACCAGGTGTTTCCCATGTACTATATATATTTTTAAAGATTTTTATTAAAATATAGCTAACATACAATATTGTATTAGTTTCAGGTGTATACCATAATTATTCAATGGTTTATCTATCTACTCAAAGAAGTGATTGCCATAATAAGTCCAGCAACCATCTAACACCGTACATTATTCCTATGTGCTGTCTTGCTTTACTCATACTGTAAGAGAGTCTTACAGCTCATTTGTTAAGCATGTAGTGTAAGAAAGGTTAGGGGGTGAGGAAGTTTGCTCCCATGATAGCTAGTGGGCTTCCAGCTTCTAAGTCCATGTATTACATTAGTTCTTCTAGATTTGTCTTTACAAAATGGTTATGTGTACATGCATGAGCATGAACCTGTCGCTACTTCTAGAAAAAAAAATGATTAAATATAATCTATACATGATGATGCCCAAATTTATATCTTTAGCCCCAATTTGTTTTGAGATTCACATGCATATATCTAGCTACCTCCTAGACTTGTCTCCTATATAGTCAATGAATCCAAAGCTGCAAGTGTACTTTCCCCCAGAGCCTCAAACCTGTCCCTTTTCCTTTCTCTTTGTTAATGTCACTATCACCAACCAACTTTCTCGAGACAGAAAACTAGTATTACCGTTATTCTTTCCTGCCACTCAACCTATCCTTTATATCTTACTGGAAGGATCAGCTTCATGGGCATGTAATGAGTGTAGTCACACAGGGTTCTGTGCTCAGAAAGACCTCATGCTTGGGTTTATTACTCTGCAATTGCTGTCCTGAAATTCTTAATAATTTTTTCTTTGAATTTGTGTTTTGCAAGGGAATTCTGTTAGGACAACGAAGTTGTCTGGGTGGAGTAATAGCCTGGGCATGTGCACCCACCCACTGAGTGGTGGGGCCAGGACCCAGGCTCTTGTAAGGATCTCCACATACTTTGCAAATATTCTCATTCCTCATGGAGACTGACTTAAATAGCAGGTAAAACATACTATGACAGATTGAGAGAGACTACAGAAAAAAAAAAAAAAGGCTTTATTTCCTGCTTTTTGAACAAGGAACCTACCATTTTCATTTTGTACTGGGCCTCACAGATTATGTAGCTTGCTCTGCTAACCAGTTATAAAGTTTTAAAGATTCCATCTCCCCTCCCCCTAAAAAGAGGAAATCTATTGAATGTCTTTGAATGTCTTGAATCTGTTTTCTTCCATGCTTATTGACACTTCTGTGGTTCAAAAGATTATTTCCTTTCACTAAAATTATTACCACAGCCTCCTCTCTAGACTTCTGGTCTCTAGTCTTGGCTCCCTCCTTTGGTGCTCTGTTTTACATGATGTCACCAGAATCATCTTCCTAAGTAACAGCTCTCATTCTATCACCACTGTGAAATTACCTCAACCTCATTCTAAATAGCTCTCTACTACTTTAGGGATAAATGTAAAAGTCTTTTATAAAGCTTAACACAGTATTTTATCAGTTGTTTGCTACTTGTAATGGGTAATTTTATACCAGTCTAGATGTCACTGTGAAGGTATTTATTAAATGAAATTAACATTTAATTTTTAGACTTAAAATAGAGCAGATTGCTCTCTATAAAACGGGTAGGGCTCGTTTAAACAGTTAAAAATCTTAAAAGAGAAAGAATAATGTCCCCCAAGAAACTCGAGTTGCAATGTCAATTTTTCCCTGGGTCACCAGCCTGCAGGCTAGCCCTGCAAATCTCTCTCTCTCTTTCTCTCTCACCTCTCTCTCTCAAATTCCTTGGAAGTACCATGTTTCTCTTATCTCTGAAAACTTGCCATTTTGTTTTTTATAAATGGAATATTCTTCTCCATTATTCTCCAACTCATTAATACGTACCTCAAATTCTAGGTTACACGCCCCTCTTACATTCACCCAAATACTGAGTATTATCCTATTCTTAGATATTACATAACATTTGATCATTTTCTTGACTGTGTCCTTCATTGGACTCTCATCTCTATGAGGATAGAAACTATGTCTATTTTGTTCAGACTTTCATCCCTAACACAATACAATAAGTATCTGGCTTATAAAAGAAACTCTTGGATAAATGAAAAAATTGAATAAATGAATCAATTAGAAGGGGTAAAACTTGGCATTGTTAGAAAGAATGACAAATTCACACATGTGACATTAATATGGCACCTAGATACCAAGCTTTCATAGACTCTCTTTACTAGGTTGTGTTTTGAGGAGATACTGGTAGGCTGGATAGTGCTAGTTTAAATTTTAACCTGAAAAAGAAAAAAAAAAAAAAAATGGATCCTACACTAATTGCCTTATCTATTTTAAGGCCTGAGGATAGATGTGGAGCAACATTAAAGGATTAGATTGTAATTGATGGTCTGTGAGGAATATCATTAATGATTAAGAATCAAATCTCCAATGTTTTCTTTGTGCCTGGAGTACTCGATTATGGATCAAAGAAAATTCACAAAACAGCAACTAATAACCATATTCTCTGGGAAGATAAAGAGATACATAGATATCATAGGAAAGGAGAATCTGAAGCACTAGGTTGTTATTAAAAAAATAAAATAAAAAGAAAATATGCCCCAAATGGAGTCACTTGTGCTAAGTCCATGTTACCGAAGTGAGACTCAATACCTAACCTAATTGCAGTTTTAGTCTCTCCCAAAAATGTATTCTTAAGTAGCCCATCTGGAATTTCCTGGTCAGCACTACTGAAGTAATCTTCCTGATAGATCTATGTCCTTCCCCCAGAGAAAAGTGATTTTGCCTAAAATAATCTACTCTTTGCGAGACATTTTCTTTTTTTCACCCCCTTCTGCCTAAAAAAGCCTTACATTTTATAAAACTCCTTGGAACTACTTTCTATTTGCTAGATGGGATACTGCCTGATTTAAAAATCTTAAAATTTTGTTTTTTAGCAAACTTGATGGCAGGACTGGGTTCCTGAGAAAACTGGCAGAAGCTGGCTAAGGGTAAGAATTTTCACCAGTCAGTTCTCCCAGATCTCTGTCTGTGCTTCCCAATAAAGAGAGGGGAAAATAAAATGTTTTTTGCACCCTCTTTGGGGATACCTCTTGAGTCTAAGAAGTTGTTAAATACTGGCAGAAATACTGCTTCTATCAGCTGAAACCTGACAAGATATTCAAAAGGATTTAATAACTTTATGATCAGAAATGTGGCCATATTGGAAGCTGACATTCAAAACCTGACAGAAAAAAATTTTAGGCCTCCTCTCCTTATGTTAAATGTACCCAGAGGAAAAGAAAAACTTTTTAAAGCCCTCGTAAATAAATTTATGGGTGAACCAAACTATGATGTCATTTAAGTTGCAACTCAATTATTTGAGGCATTAAAAGCAACTGCCTTTTTCTTAAAATCTTTGCAAAACCGGAAATGCACCATAACTTCAGACACAGTTTAAAGTCCACCTATTCCTTTCACCAGTCCCAAAACTTTCTCTATTTATCCCAAAAAGTTTGTAAGTATTGTAATTATATTCTGGCCTTTGGAAACCAAAGTCCTTCTTGGAGGAAGTTGCATTCTTTCCCAGTGACTTTGAGATGCAGATGTTCTACGAACTTCAGGGAGGTAATTCTTACCAGAAGGAGAATGAATGTGAGAAAGATCATTTAAAATTTACGTGAACGAAAAATTATGTGTCTTCTCCATTAATATTTGTAAAAAGCTTTAGCCATCTGAGCAGGTAAACTTAACTTATTCCAAATGCTGAAAGAAAATTTGGATCCAACTTCTTTTATAAACTAGTGAGTTTTGTATTATTGTACCTCACTCATGGCTCAAATTTTAGAATGAAAGCTCTGAGATCTCTATTTGCATCTATCTGTATGTTTAATACCATAGATATGTGGTATTTTTCTATCTCTGGATGGTATTGCCAAAATTAGTTTGTAAAAGAGTTGTATTTAATTATTTCAAAGATAATTAAGTGCTATATAAATTAAACCCTCAGAAATATAATAGAAATTAACTCAAATGTTTCTCAAGGTCATGTGATCTAAAATAATTCGTAGTAAATGAAAGCTAATTTAAGTTTTTTGGTTTAATTAAAATATCTTCAGGATTATCAGCATAAAAATAACAGATGTATAGAATGTTTATTTTTACCTATGTTTAGTAAAAGTCCAATAAGTTTATGTTATTTCTGTTATAAAATTTTTAAGCAAGAAAAGTAGCTTGAGATGATGAATGACTTTGTCTAATATCTCAAAGTTTTTGTGGGAAGTTTAAACATAATTGTTAAGAAAAAGTAAATTACATTGATAAAAATAAGTAGAATAAAAGATTTTTAGGTGAACTTTTCAAAAAGTTTCCCCAAGTCCTGTTGGTAACCTGAAGCCTTAAGGTTTTGCTAAGTTAAGTGATAAAAATTCATTGAATAGTTAAATCATTTCTAAATAGGATAAAATACTGAATCATTAATTACTGATTAATTAATAATTATGAATTATTTTTCACTTCTCGTTGCCAAAAAATTTAAAATATTTGTGTCTATTAGTAAATATATCTTGTGCCACATTAAGAAATTTACTATAAAAAGGTATATGTTTCTTAAAAAAATATAAAATGTTTTTTAAATTTCTTAATTAAGTGAATGAGTTTTAATAGCAAAAGTAAGCTGGTATAAAATTAAAATTTTGTTTTCTTTCTCTGTTAAAAGCACAGAATTTTCTTGGACTATTGGTCTGTCCTTGATAAGAGATTGTAAAGAGTTTTTCTTTGCCTTTTAAAGTGATCTGCCTAGGAAATAAATATTCTGTGTTTTGTCAAAATAATTTCCTATGTTGTCTTTGCCAGGTTTTTAATTATTTAAGAAAGTGGAATCTTCTCTATTAAAAGAGGTAAGTATTTTTTAAAACTATTTAACTCTCTGTATATGCCTGTACAATATTTAATTGTCACTATAGTAAATAGATAACTAGGTGTCGTTTCGCAGCGATTTATGACCCTATTTGACCAAGTTTTTAAAAACTTTTGAAGTTTTTGACAAATTTCCCCAAATCAAATTCTAAATGAAATCTTTTTGACCTCATACTAACTTTGGAATTTTCCAGAAGAACCCTAAATCATCTCAAAAGATTTGTTCTCTCCTTATAAAAAAGGAAATGTTAAACTAATTAGGCAAATTTGATATATTAAATTACATGGGAAACATTGTCAACTAAGAAGTAGTATAACCCTTCTTTATGTTGTGTTTATATAGGTATATGTTATAAGTATTCCAGAAATTGTGTGAAATTCTTGGAAATCTGATATGTCCCCATATAATGTTATTAGTCATAACTCTAGTTATTACCTTAAAATGTGTACCACAGAAATAATCAAAGTTCCTTATAAATTTCACTATAATGAACTCTCATCAGATCTTTAACAGTGAGCATTTTTAAGTCTTTTGTCATTCACAGAGTTATTGTTTTAAGTTGAAGTTTTGCAAAGGTGTTCTTACAAGGTACTTCAAGCAGATTCATGGAAAAGACTTCGAGAAGTAAAGGTTTCTGATAACTAAGATAATAAAACTGAACTGAGTAGGAATTTCTAGGAATTTCTAATGGAAGAAACTGAATTCAATCAGAAAAAGAATTAATAACATGGGACTAAATAAACTAAGAAGGATGAATATAATATTTAAGAAACATTACTTATCCTTTTATGTTTTATTTTTCCAGATTTAAAAAAAACAAAACAAAACACCTTTTCTCTTAAGCTATCTATGACACCCAACAATTTGGTAAGGTATAACTTTGTAAATGAAGATGAAACATTTGCTTTTTCTCACTACCTGATCCCTCCAGTATTCAGAAATTCTTGAGTATTCTTTTCATGGCAATACAGTTAGTTATATGCATATGTTCAATCAAAATCTGTTATTCTTATAAAACGCCTTGGAAAGATCAACTTGGTATAATTGTCAAATTTTCACTTCTTTAAAATGACTTTTTCTCTTCTCTTTTGTCTTGATTCAAACTGGCCTTGGGCTCACTTGTTTCTTTTCTTTCATTGTCCTTCTGCATAATGCAAGACCACTCCTTTAATCATTAAGCCCTTAGATCAGCATCACACAGTCTTAGGAACAAAGCTTCAGGTCTAATGACCACAGAAAGAGAGTGTCAGTCAAGATAACATCTTGCAGCTCTACACCCATGAAGGCAGAACAACCCTACCAGCATCCCCTTGAAACTAGATAGAACTACACCATGAATGACATCAGGACCTGAGTCAATGATCAATTGCCTTCTAGCAAAGACCAATAAGTAGAGCCCATGACCTCAACTGTTCTCCTGTGTCTCCAGTCTTGGCACCATTTCCTTAAATAAACTACTTTCTTTCCTGCAAACTCCTGTCTGTGTCTCTTTTGGCTTGATGCATATAGGCAAGAAGAACCCTTTGAGCTCTGTAAACACTGGTACTTTGTTACAAGGTAACAATAAAGCAGTCTTAACAAAAGCTTATATAGTCAACCACTGTTCTTGTTGCATTTCTGTAAATAATCAAGCCAAGTCTATTGCAAATAAATTAGTTTTAGTGTGATTATCCTTGGGGCGGATGGCGGGGGGTGGGGGGAGAAATGGAGATAATTGCAGAGAGAAAAATTATGTTTACACCTTTGTCAATATTAGATCCTAATCCTGTTAATTGTCTTTGAGGTTTTGTTATGTATCTGTAAACTGAACTAGATCCTGAACTCTAGTTTCCAAATAAAATCTGGCTACAAATATGCCAAACATTGGAAATTATCCTGCTCATAATAATTATAATCTCCCTGCCACACTATATTCTTTCAATAGTTTTAAACGCATGCTAGAAGTCACTAACCACAAAGCAGATGATCTCTCTAAGACTGGAACATCAGAAAATATAAAACAAATAAACCAAAAAACAAAGAGATGACCAACTTAAAGTTTGTGAACTTTAGTTGTGAAGTTATTTGTGAAGTCGTGGCCAGTGAACATCACAGAGATTAAACAAACAAACAAACAAACAAACAAATATATAGAGACTGTGAATACCACACAAAGGATGGACAAAACAAAGAATTTAGCTTGGAATGGTGTTAATGCATTAAATTATGATCATACTTCTCAGTTAGGCGGAAAGCCTGAATAAAAAAGTGGTGTGGGGGGAATTGTTTATAAAAAAGAGACAACAGGCCCTTAATGGAGCCACTTGTGTTAAGCTTATGTCACCAAACCAAGACTTAATACCTAACCTAATTGCAGTTTTAGCTTCTCCCAGTAGTATAATCTTAACCAGTCCATCTGGAATTTCCTGGTTAGCACTAGTGAGGTAATCTGCCTGATAGAGCCCTACCCTTCCCCAAAGAAAGGTGACCTTGCCTGGAATAATCTGCTCTTAGCTAAAAACTTGCTTTTTTCTGCTCCCTTCTGCCTACAAAAGCCTTACATTTTGTACAGCTCCTCAGAGTGTCTCTTTATTTGCTAGATTGGATACTGCCCAATTCATTGTTGAATAAAGCTAATTTAATCTTTAAATTTACTCAGCAGAATTTTGTTTTTTAACAAGATTTAGTTCCTGTTGTTCATTCTTGACAAGTCTGGAACTCAGTCAGCCATTCCCTTATGATAAAAGAATCATCGATGCTGATGGGATCAGTGGTACATGTCAATCACCAACATGCCAATGACAGCTATTTCACAATCAACCCCAGAAGGTGGAGCATAGGATGATGCCACAACCTCTCCTGGATCCAAAGAAGGTGCTGGTGACCTGGTATTGATTTTGATTTTTGTCCTGGAGCCATTTTCGGAAGAATCATTGACACAGGAGAATGGGTCATGTATCAACTTCTATAGTTCCTTTAAAAATAAGACTTCCCTCTAAAATATATTCTTTTAGCCCAAGGAAGTGGGTTCTAGGCCCCTGAGAGTTTGGCCCTAGCCTTGCCTTTTGGTCGAAGTGTAGTGTGAAATGGTGTGGTCAGTGGCTTGTGAGATGCAAGGTGACTTTCAGCTCAACAGCGACACCTTTCCTCCCTTCTGTCACTGTTCTGTGACTGCCTAACTCTCACTATGTAATAAATAGGTTTGCTACTTCTGCTGATAGAGCCACAAAGGCAATCACCTCCTTTCTGAGCCTCCCTCCCCATCCATACTTCACCCTGCAGGCTGCCTGGCAGAGGCAGGGGGCAGGATGCACTGTGTAATAAATTCCATCCACTGCTGAGCTGAAGGATAACAGATGGATAGGTTTCCTTGTGCAATTTCCACTTCACTTGGTTTGGGTATAAAATAGCAGAAGGATGGTTTCTTCTTGTGTAATTTTCAAACAGATGAAAACAGAGGGAGGGTTTGCGAGGCTGGGAGGAAAGTGAGGGACTTGACTGTCCTTTAGAGAAAGCCAAATGAACAGGATGCCCCGAAAACCCTGTGAAGGATTCAGACTTATTTTTGCTGCTAGATAGGAGTCAGTTCTTTCATCCAAAGCTGACTGCTCATCCCTACCAGGCATGGCAAAGGAAACGGTCATGGGAGGCCAGGCAGTCTGTTGTTCACGTTGTTATACTGTTATGGTGATTGCAGTACAAATTCTCAGGGTGGAAAAAAGGTATAATGACAGATTGTGTGATTATACCCATACTTATAATTAAGCTGTTACAATACAGACAAGCGCCTGCTCTCTAATGTCACCAACAGAAACCTCTTTTGCTTGGAAAGAAAAGTGACTCACTCTGGCAATTAGAAGGAGTTCCCTACAGGACTTCATTTTCAAACCTTATGAACATTCCAGTAGGAAGATATGTCGCCTGCTTGAATTACAGGAAAAAGTACAGAGATCTAGAAGCGACCACCTGATCTTCAGGTACAGGATGAGGTACTGGTTAGAGAAGGAATTATCACCATCGCAAATAACCTCTTTACAAATGACAAAGACTTGGCTCCTGCAAAGCACTTTACCATGGTATTTATATCCAACTCCGTAGGGCAAGTTGGATTTGTGGTTTCCATTTTAGGACTCAGAGAAGAGAGAGGGAGAGGAGATACCCAGCAGGCAAATAGCAAGTTGATGTCCAGCTGGGACTCTTGGCCACTTGCCAATATGGCTACTTCTACTGGTTGTCACTTGCCATGTGGTAAGGTGGGTGGTTTCTGCTTGAACACTTCTCAAAACCTTAGACTGGGCTGAGTTGAATTTTTTTCTAGTAATTTTGAATATTTTTTGCTTTAAAGAGAATGAAAGGAGTTTATTCCTACAATCCTCTTCTACTCACTCCTCTTTGAATACTAGGTCTTATTTCCTTTTCTCTGGCAGCCATTTTTCCTGCTAGACACTGCTTCAAAACAGTCAACTACTCTCACCTGCAAATATATGTGTGGGGTTCTATTCAAGTGTTCCATAATGCAATTGATGCAAACACCCTTCAGAGATGAATGCATTCCTCTATGTAGCAGGCAGCTGTCATGGGGTTTGCACGCAGAGCTCCTCTTTCCCTGGTAAGGTGCAAACTTGGAGAAGACTTTCACTCAAGGGAGGACTCATTATTAGGCAATTATTTTCACTTCATTGGTGGTTGTTTTAGAAGTCAAGTAAACTTTCTGTGTGCTGTTTCCTTATCTGCAATTCCAGGTGATACCTATCTACCTCCATAGAGGCATCTTAGAGACTAATTAGTTAATGATGTTTGTGAAGTGTCTTGAAGATGCAAAGCACAAAACAAGTGGTAAGAATTAATAATAGTGTATTCACATAAAAATAATTCTTAGGTGCCAATGCTTGAGAAACTCATCTCGAATTATTTTTATAAACACAAAGAACATATGATGAATACCAAATATTTCTGAGTTAAAAAAATAGTAACCACTTGGTTGAAATGTTGAGGGGGGAAGTGGTGAAATAATTACACAATAGGGTAAAGAATTGATGGGGAAAATATCAAAGTCAGAGGGAAGAAACAGGGATATTTGGGGTGGCCATTTCCTGACATTCCTGGAGAAGACATTTTACATTTTTCTTGCCCAGCATCCCTTCCTTCTCCTGATGTTACTGATACCTCTATCCACTTCTCCCACTATCTTTCTAGTTTGAATGAGGATGTCCCGTGGTCTACACATTTACCTGTCAATAAACTCTGCCTCTTTGATCAAAGTGATTTGTTCAAGGACTGTTGTGTGACACTTGTAGCTTCAATCAGAGAACCCCCCACCCCCAGCGCTTGTGTTAAAACTGGTGGTAACAGAACATCATGCAAGGTAAGAGGCACCAGGGGAATTGTGCCACAGCAGGGGAGAAATTACACAAGAGTGAGGCCAACCCAAATAAAGGACACAATAAGGCACCAAGTCCTGATATAAACTCATTTGAGTCCTGTATTCATTTGGGCTTGGACTTTCAATCACAGGAGTCAACAATTTCTTACAACAAAATTTAAGTCAATATTGAGTTTGGGTTTTGGTTGCTGGTAACTGAAAAAAATCTCAACATATAATTCTCATCAACCTTTTACTTGGAAGTTTACTTCCAAATTAAAAATAACTGAAACTGTTTGATCCATTGAGCTTCCTTTTTACCACTACTTTTTCTTCCCTGTGAAAATCTAATCTCATGAATTATCCATGCATGGATAAAATCCTCACTGCTCATCCACTATGTGCAAGGTGCTAGGAGAGATACAAAGAAAACAAAGATGTGGTCCCCATTTTTAAAAAGTTATGATCAAATTTGGGGCTTATAACATGTAGTCAAGGCATGATAATGTATATTAAAGGGGGGTCTCGATCACTTATTTTAGGGTTTTCAGAGGTGAGAATTATTACAAATATTTGGAAGGGGGATTATGAAAGCAATGGGATCCGAGTAGAGACTTAAACACTTTGAGAGGATGGTAGAGGCAGAGATTGGGGAAGAAGCATTCCAGCTAGAAGGGACAGTGTGAGTGAGGGTGGGACAGGGGAATCCTGGACATGGAATGGTGGGATAGTGGATGGACCATAAATCTTTGAAAAGCCAATAAGAAGAAAAATTAATTTATACCACATTGTGAAGGATCTTTGCGCCAGGCCTGGAAGTTCAATTTTATCCTTGAATAGCAAGGATCTGTGGAATCTTATTACTAAAGAAGAAAGATGATTATAACTGCACATAGATTGAAAGGGAGAAGAAATGACAGCGACTGAGTTCTATTTGATGATTACTTCAATAGTCCAGGTAAGAGATAATGAGTGCCTCAACCGATTACCAAGTGAACTGATTTTAGCTAGTGGATGTGGAAACGAAAGAACTTCATGGTTTTTAATCTGGAAAATGTGAAGATGTCATACCATGAATAGAATTAGGAAATATAGGAAGAACTATGTCTGTGAGTTGTGTAGCTTTGTCTTCTTAACTCTCCCAGAATTCCCTTCCCTGTATGGTTTTGGGTGAGTGTTGGCCATAAGACATATGTCTCATGAGCATTGGAAGTGGAAAAGATGCATGTATTTTATGTTCTGAAGTTTCGTGCAGAGTGCCAGGAACTGCGACAGCTCATGGGTGTCATCACCAATCTGCTGGCTCACCTTGTTGGTGTGGTGCTAAACCTAGATATACACCTTCTCCTGCTCTTACAAGATCTCCTCCTGCAGCTTCTTCAAGGCCCAGGCCAAGTGAAAATGCAGTTACAGAGAAGGGCACCAACTTCTGCTCCAAATGAGTCATGGCAGAAGTTGGAAGCAGTGAGAGGCTGATGTGGGTTCTAGATCATCCTTGTGGATATCCTTGTCCTTGATCACATCCAACTTTCTTTTCCAACTGTTAATCTGACTAACCCCCAGGATTTCCAGCTCAACACTAGGCACCGAAGCAACAGCGTTGCAGACATTTTCCTACCAGCTCTCATGATTATGGAAGTTCTCATCTCCACACCACATCCTTTGTCCTGCATGTACTCATAGTGGTTTTGCTTCTCTGACTGAACCCTAACTGATTCAATGGGTTCAGCAGATATGAATCCATTCTCTTTCAACCTGTGGAATTTGAGATATTGGTGGCATACTCGGATAGAAATGTATATTGCAGGTATTTGGAATAATGAGCATGGATTTTGAGAAAGTGATCAGGACTAGAGAGAGAAACCAGACAGTCTTCTACATAGAGATGATAAGTCAAAGCTAGGAGAGCAGAAGAAGCCTTGGAGAGAGAGCGTAGACAGAGAAGAAAAGGTGGCCAAGGACAGACCTTTGGACAGCACCAATACTGCCATCCAGAAGGAGGAAAAGAGGAAGTTAATAAAGAAGCCATATGGGACAAGGAGAGGACATTTATAAAACCCCAAAGAAAAGGTCTCTGAAGGAAGTGGTTGTGAAAAATTATAGCATGGAGGGCAGGTACTCTCTTTTTTCTATCGTTAAACTGAGCTTTATAGAGAAAACCTTGAACATTATTTACTTCAACTTCCTCATTTTGTAGGAGAAAGAACAGAGGCCCCTGAGAGCTTTCTTGAGGTCATGAGCTAGTTTGGGGCAAAACTAGAAAGAAAATCTAGTTCTCCTGTTTGTGTTTGAAAGTTCTTGCTACTATACTATTCTTCCTCCTCTTGTTTATGATGCTACTAGAATCAGTGTGACAATATTGAACAATACCGAGTCCCCTGAAGGAAAGATTTAATGATAATGCTGACATAAATTTCAATATTACCTTGTCTCCAAGGTGCACAAAGCACTTTAAATAGATTATTCTTTCTCAAAAGAGTTGTCAACCACAGGAAAGTAGCAAATACATTTATTTTTCTTTTACAAACAGAGAAACCGAGTCATGCTGAGGTAACTTTCTTTGTGCAATAACTATAGTGCCCTCTGGCGATAAACACACCTTAAATGCTTTTGACAAGGAGGTTACATGAACATCATTGATTGTTTCCATGCTTGACAGTTATTTTTTGAAAGAATAGTCTTCCTACCCCACCTCCCTACAATTACAGCAATAATTGGGTGGCCAATGAAATGGTGAATAGAAATGACTCCTCAAGATAATTTCTTTATGTCTTTTTCATCGATAGCTTCAACAACGTCCACACACAAATGTACTGGAATGGTGGCAAAGCAGCCATGGATCAGATTGGGTTTCATCTCCTGGAGAGTGATTGGATATTTAGTTAAAATTTGCTCACTCATCAATGGCGGTGGATCGGGTGGAGTGAAATGAACAAAGAATAAGAGTTGATGGTGTGAAGGAGAAATAGAACCTAGAGAATACCAGCCTGGGAACAAAAATGAATTGTAAGGGTTACTACATGCCCAATGGCTGCATCCATTTTCCCGGACTGACTTTTATATTTATCAGGCTGTATGAGATTTTTGGAGAAATGACATGTTTTAAGTTCTTACTATGTGAGAGGTACTTTGTTATTTTTACCAGTTACTATACATAAGATACTTAAGGGTTTCCTTTCCTATTACCTAATTATCAGTCTATCTATCTACATAGTTAACTTACAAAGATAGAAGGCAGTTTACAAAAATGCAGAAGTTTAGTAAAAAATGAAAACTAACAATCAATCAGACAGTGGAGGTGCTGTCTCAAGAAGGGCTTCCTCTCAGCTAGCACAAAATAAAAGCCCACGGACAAAGGCAGGCCACCCCTTCGCAGCTATATCAATTTCCTTTCTTGCTTGCAGGCATTTTACTGCTGTTCCATGTACACACTGTTCCATGTACACGCAGCTCAGCAGTCGTCCTCTTGGTGCGTTTCTGAGAGGGGAGGATCGTAATCACCTCTGACAGGTCCTGTCCCTTCCCCTCTCTCCTCCATCTTTTGTGTCTGAAGTTCAGACTGCCTTTTGTCGTTTGTGCCAGTGGAATTTTCAAAAGCAAAAATCTCGCTTCCTTTGGCCACTCGGAAAGCATACAGTATATTTGATGTCTGAAACATCAAACAGATGCTTGTGCTCACAGTGCAGAAATAATCACAGACAAAAGAAGAGTATGGCCATGTGGAGAATACAAAAGAAACGGGGATGGGAAATTACCAGTCAAGTCAAAGAAGTGACCTTTTCACCAACCCAGTTCACCTGTGAGAAATAGGAAGTGTGAGGCTCAAGAATCTGCTCAGCGCAGTGCCCCTGGCCACCCTGATGGCGATATGCCAAAGGAGGCCGGTCTCCTTCTGAATCTTTAGTTGCACCCCTTTATCTTCTTTGCAAGCAGAGCTTTGAGGAGTCTGGTAAATATTCCTAAAATTGGGTGTGGCCATTTAGTGGTAAATACATATATGCATACCCCTCATGGAAGAAACTGTCCAGGTCTCCCTTTTTACTAATAAAAGCCAGGTTACTCAGTGTCTTGGGAAGCAGAGTTCAATGTTCTTCGTCCCCTCCTTTCCCTTACTGCTGGGCTCACAGAAAGGCACAGGAGTCGACAGGAATCCGTGGGTGGGATTTCCTCTCTAACATCTGGCTTCTGGCCACTCTCTCCCACCCCCATCTGCTTGTCCTTTCCCCAACATGGCAGCTGGTTCAGTGACGCAGCCATAAGAGTTAAGGGGTGAATTAATTGGAAGAAGAGGGCGGAAAAGCCAGGACAGAGAAAACGATGCAAATCAAAGGGGCTTATCTCCTTGGAGGGTTGCTTGTGGGACTGAGTCATGCTCACAATAGCAGTTCAAGTTCACCTTGTGGGAAGGAAAAGAGGTGTTTTAATGGCTCTGTTGTAAGATGGGAGGAGAGGGAAAGAGGGATAGAAAATCAAAAGAGAGGGAGAGAAATAGAAAGAGAGGTGCAAATCCAAATGTCGATGTGTAGACATAGTGAGGAGAGCCTGCTGGCTGACAGGGTGATTTATTGGATTCTTCCAGTTAATCACTGCCGGCCTGTGGCCAAACGGATCTCCAGCAAAGCTGAAAGGCAGCCGAGGGAAACAGGCTTATAAGCATAAAGCCGCATAATGGTGTTCAATGAAGTGTGAGACTTTTAGTTCAGTCTCGCTGAGCCGGCCGCACCGCCGGAATGTCAAAGAGGGATTGTGGGTGGAAAAATTATGGATTTAAACTGCTAGCTGTAAATGAGGTCAATATGTCTGGTTCATAAACAGTCCGAGCCTATTCCAAGAATGCAGTGAGGGGGAAAATTAGCGTGAAGCCAACACTGTAGACAAACCTCATTGAGATATAATTGCAGCTATAAATACAAGCGAAAAGCTTACCGAGTGCAATAAAATATAGACACGCTTTTTTATTCCCCCTTCTTCTTCCTTCTTTGAATCCATGCATTTGTTAAGGGTTGTGCATCCCTAATGCCCCCCTTCATCTCTCCCTCCCTCTCCTAGTGACACCCAGTGTTGCAATTAATTGAGTGTGCTTGATCTCCCATTCCATTTTATTCAGGCAAGTTTGGAAAAAATCAAAAGAGCACATCTAAAGCATTTTCTTCCCTTTTGCTTTTCTATTTGAATCGGGTTGAAATGTGTGTGTGTGGTGGGGGGGAAGGGTGGTAGAAGCAGGGCTTATTTTTTATGAAGGGGAAAAAAATCTAAGTAAAAAGCCTTTTTAAACTAATACATCTGTTAGATCATTTGAATCTCGATTTAATGAAGGGACATCAAAGGCACCAGCAGGATCCTATGGTGGAGATTCTTTCAAGGGCTACCTGGTCTTGGCTCATGAAACATTGACTCAAAATTAATGTATTTTTTTCCCCTTCTTCTTCCCTTTTCTTAAACTCCAAAGACTCTCATTACTGTATTTTGTATTTGAGCTCAAAGGGCAGAGGACAGACATTAGCAAACTTGCTTCGCTCA
>NW_011889054.1:1964017-2002168 GCF_000151845.1 Pteropus vampyrus | reverse complement strand
CTACATTTGACTCAGAGTCAGTTTATTTTAAGGTGGTCCGGAGAGTGATATTTGGATTTGGGAATCAGGGATGAAGCTGCCATTTTCATTACCAAGTCTGAGTCAGTGTTTAAACCCCAGCAAATTGTCTTCCATCTGTTCAAAGGGAAGAGATGCTTCCTAAACAGACCAGAGAGAGCTTGAACTAAAAAACTATTGTAGAGAATTTAGCATTTATGGATATTTGAAGGATGACAGTAAAATAATGCCACACATGTTCACAGGTAGCCCATGGAAGAAGTCTATGGGCACACTTTATAGGCACACTCTGAATCCAATCCTTCAGAAGTAAGTAGGAGATGGCATGGATCTGACAGCAGGATTAGGGATTTGGGATCTGGAGTTCCAAATTCTAGTTGTCTCTGTCATTTATCAGCTATGCAGTCATAGGCAAGTAACTTAATCTGAGTTTGTTTTCTCATTTAAATAAAAAGAGATGGGGAATACTCGTTCTGCATTTCTTACAGATTGTTGGTTAAATCAAAAGAGAGACGGTCTGGAAAAGTATTTGGTAATCTATTAAACATTAAGTATGTGCAAGATATTATTATTAGTAGTAATAGTACCAATTTTAGGTTTACACAGCAAGGCAGTTCTTATAACTATACTAAATAAGGGAAGATTGCATAGGTTCATGCAGTCTTTATTGGATATTTACCATGTTTGGAACAAAGTGATAGTGTCTTTCACATGTGGTATCTTATTCATTCTTCATGCAACCATGTAAAGTAAATATTATCCTTCATTTTAGAGATGAGAATACTTAAACTTAAAGAATTTGGGGCATCCCTTTCTAGTCTTCAAATAATAAATAGTGGAAATAAAATTTGAGTTTAATTCTTCCGCATTGTTTTAATATTCTTTGAGAATGATGTTCCCCTTCCTCAGAATTGTCACCTTATTTCTTTACTTAACTATTCGTGTTTAATTTAGCCCACTGGATCTCAATTTTGAGTGTGCATTAAAATCACGAATACGGTTATTTGGTCATTTGTTTTTAATAATGATGTTTGGGGCTCACTCCAGAGTTTCTGAATTGAGAATTCTGTGTTGGGCCCTGAGTGAGAAATGCTGGTTTAGCCTATCAAGAGAGGAAGAATTAGAATGAGTACCCCACTGCTCCTTCCAAACCTTGTGTGTTTTTTTGCATGATTAAAACAAACACACATACACACACACAGAGTTTATAAAAAGGAAAAAGCTCAGATTTCTGTAACTGTTGTTATAACTCAGTCCTTAAGGGCAGAACAACAGGTTGACATAGACCTTTCCTAATAACTGCCTCCCTTCCCTTAGGCACTGCTCAACTAAGATAACAACATTGCTTAGCCTCTTAATGTGGATAACATGAAGCTATATCACAAAGCATAAAGGTTCACTCTCTGGGTGACAGACACAATCAGCACACTCAGATGATGATGTACAAGAATTGGTGGGCGGGACACTCGACAGGCAAGAATCCAGGAGCAAGAGCAGGGAGCTCACCAATTCCAGGTCTAGTTACTATTTAGGGGAATTTCTTTGCTGACTCTTTTTTCATAGAGTGATAAACACAGTCCCTATCATACCTAGTTAACACTGTACATGTCCCAGTGTTATTATGCCAGAATTGATCCTTCTCTGAGTAATATCGGTCAAAGAACAACCAGAAATCTAAACAGTTGATCCCTCAGATTTATAGTATACATCATACAGATACTAGGAGGTGGGCAGAATACATATTTTAAATCTATATTTTACTAGTAATAAAATAAGGGATGTGTGACTTGCCCACAGTCACAGAGCTAAAATACATTATAGGTGAGACATGTTCATCATTAAATATTTACTGAATGCCTACTACATCCCAATCAATGTCCTCAGTCGTGGGAAATCCTGTTGTCATGGAACTCACATTTTTGTTTGGGAAAAGAAGATAACACGGCAACAATAACCAAAGGCATAATATATGGGGGTGAAAAATGCTGTGAAGAAAATTAAGCAGGGTCTGGAGACAGAAGATGATGAAAGATGCTATTTCATACAGGGTGGTCAAGGATATTCTTTCTAATAAGGTAGCATTTGAATAGACCTGAATGAAGCAAGAGAAGTAGTCTGGGGGAATAGCATTTTAAGCAGAAGGATCAGCGAGTACAAAATCCCTGAGGGTCTGGTTGTGTTTATCTATTTAGGGTTTCAAATGGAATTTCCTAATCTAAGTTCCATATTCTTTCAATTATTCAGTACACTCAATGAGAATGTCATATATTCTAGCACATTATTATTTTCTCATTGTTTCAATGTGTGCCCATAACCCAGGTATATAATCAGATTCTCTAAGGAGAAAGATGGGAGTGCACACCCCTCCCTACCCATGAAGGTCACCGGGGAAGGAAGAAGGAGGACCAGGAATGGCCATGGCTCAGTAGGGAAAGGGGTCATTCTGCTCCCGCCTTTCCTCTCCACTACGAGTTACATGCAGCTCATTATAAAACCAGAAGATTTTGCTTCCTTTTATGAGCTTTTCTCCTGGGTAGGTTGGTTTGTTATGGAGCCAATACAGGGGTTCGAAAGCCACAGAGAGCCTTAGTTCACAGCCAAGACTTGGCCACTGCCAAGATCTGGGCTCTGCCATTTGAGGAGTCATGCAAATGTCATCTAAATAGCAGTGGAAATACAGAAGAGTTTCACAACGTTTTTGGGTTAGTTCCTATTGCCTACAAACCGCCATCTCCATCAAGAAGGCTTCTTGTTTGGGGAAGCACTGCCCTGCTCTATTTTTCACTCCCCAACCTCAGCCACCATTTAAGCCAAAATGCTAAACCAAAAAGCTAGGAAATGCAGAGCCTGTGGGTTGACTGTAAAGTAGCAAAGATGTAGTTACATCATGGGTCAACTTTCCCTTTCCAATGAACAAAACTGTCGAGATGTCCTTATGCACACTAGTGAGTCTTTCTTTATTTGTCATAGCCCACCACAAACACCTAACATCAGATTAGAATCAATATTTGTAAATATTTGCTTGGAAAATCATGCTTACCAAATCAGATGAGCCCATCTATGCCTTCCAATAAACGGTCACTTAAAACTCTATGCTCCATGTACTATTTCACAGGAATCTTGGAATATCATCTACATTTTTGGTCTTGGAGGACAGACAGATCCAGTGTTCCATCACCCAGGTACTTTCTCCATGTACTATTTCACAGGAATCTTGGAATATAATCTACATTTTTGGTCTTGGAGGACAGACAGATCCAGTGTTCCATCACCCAGGTACTTTCTTTGGCTGGCAGAAACTTGTAAAACTGTTGGTACACAGTATCCAATTTTTAAGAACTAGTTTGTTAAAAGAAATCATTCTAAAAACATAGACTGTAACTTCCTTCACCGGCTTTTTGCTGTTTAAAACCCTACATCCTTTCTATCTCAAGTTTCCTGAGAAATTGATCAGAAAAGAACACTCCTAGATTTGCAAAACTCTGCCCTTGCCTGCTCTTACACTCCACAACTTCAGCCACCATTTAAGCCAATGGCCTCCAAGACACACAGCTAGACTTTGTCCTTTCCCCTCCCTGCAATTTCTCAAGGCACGTTTGTTTTATTTTACCTCGTGCACAGAGGGTTGGCTTCATCACATTCTCCAGTTCACAGTATACTCTCATGACTTGTACATGCAGACTCCTTGTTGTATCTTTCCTCTTTTTCCCTAAACCATAGCTTATACCCTTTCTCTTCCCCCTACGCATCAAGCAACCGTTCTTTATCAGTTTAACACACATCATTTTGTTTAAATATATTTTTGTAAGAGATGAATTGTTTTATGCACACATTTTTAATTTATGTAAATAATATTGTCTACTATATCACAATCTATTTCTTGTGTTTTTTTTTTAACTCAGCATCATTTAAAAAAATTAATAGACTTTTTTAGGAGTTTTATTTTACAGAAAAATTAAGTGGAAAGTACAGTGTTCCCATATATTTCCTCTCCATCCCTTTTTTCCCCCATGCTTACAGATTCCTCTATTATTAACAGCTCCTATTAGTGTGGTACATTTTTTTTTTTTACAATTGATAAGCTAATATTAATACATTATTATTAACTAAAGCCAATAGTTTGCATTAAGGTTCACTCTTGGTGTCGTACATTTTATGGGTTAGGGCAAATGTCTAATGACATGTATCCATCACTATAGTATCATACAGAACAGTTTCACCGCCCTAAAAAATCCCCTATGCTCTACTTGTCATCCCTACTTACCCCTTAGCCACTGGCAAATACTGATTTTTTCACTCTCTTCATAGTTTAACCTTTTCCAGAATGTCATACATATACTTAGAGTCATACAGTCTATAGCCTTTTCAGATTGGCTTCTTTCACTAAGCAATATGAATGTAAGGTTCTCACAAGTCTTTTTGTGGCTCGATAGCTCATTTCTTTCTAGCACTGTATAATATTCCATCACATGGATGCACCACAGTTTGTTTCTCCATCCTCCTATTAGAGGATATCAGTTGCTTCCAAGTTTTGGCAGTCATGAATAAAGCTGCTATAAACACTCACACACAGTGTGTGAACCTTGTATTTTTAAAGTCCATTCATGATGTTATTTGTACAGTCAATGTACAAATGAAAATATGGCTATCTGATTCTCCATAGTACTCACTCTGTCTTGTGTGCCCATCGCATTTCATTATCCTCTCTTCTAATGATAGGTTTCCATGTTGTTTCCGAGTCTCTGTCACCATGGCCAAGTTGCCATGATCATCCCCATGTCTCCTTATGGCCCTGTGTAAAAATTTATTTGTTATGTATATATTTGGGAACAGGATGTATTCCTGAATATGCATATATCTAATTTGACTAGGTCGTATCAACTTGCTCTCTAAATTGGAGGAAACGGTACTTTTTCCCCTGAGCTGGGTATGAAAATCCCAGGTTTCCTACATCTTCACTAGTACTTGCATTGATTAGCTGAACTGTAACATTCTGATGAGTATAAGAAGATATCTTACTGCTCTCTTAATTTTTATTTCTCAGATTCTAAGTTTGAGCTTATTAACCGTTTGAGCTCCCTCTTCTCTAAATTGCACATGTATGTCCCTTTTAAGCTCTATCCTCTCTATGGACAGTGTGTCCTTGTGGTCATTAAGTAAGTTTACATCCCCCGGAATACCTCGCTCTCTGGGGTCAGATAACAGCCTCTCAGCAATTCCTTTTCTCCCACGGCATGCAGCAAATCCTTTTACATTTTTCCAATACCCAGTTGTTCCGTGCCAAGGAGATGAATGTTAACTGGACTCTGACATGCCAGCCCCAAGTTACTGGAATCATGTCGTAATAAAAATGCACAGAAATGGCATACAGAATTTTGTATATTATAGCATCGATTTTATAGAAAGAAGATTTATTATGGCAACAGGAGAATATATACTTAATTGTCATTAATTAGAAATGACAAGTTCAGCAAAGTTTTTACAAAGAAACTAAGTTGCCAGCAGATTATGTATAGGTGCCAAGTCTGTTACAGTGTACAACCTCACACATAATATTTATGCCTTGTTTACAGAGTAAATACACTTTTAGTTTTACCTCTCGGCTTAGTTATTAATACAGTTGAAGAAATAAAAAGAATAATTGCCTGCTGATTTTTTGGTATTCATGTTGCTGTTAAAACTATATTAATTTAGTAAGAGTATACATGTTATCCATTGATACTATGTTATTTTGTTGTGGTACGTTTTACTACAAGATTTTTTTCCTTTTTTGAAGACTTTCATTTTGAAAATAGGAATTCAAATATTCTAAATTTAGCTTAGCACTTTTGTTTTCCGTTTAACTGTCAGTATCTGCTTGTTTATTTTTTTCTCCCTAATGGTTAACTTCTGAGGATTTTCTGGCATACACTAATGAAAGATTTCATCCCATTTTAAAAGTAAAGGAAGGAGAAATTTTAATTTTTTTTTTCAATAGAGAGAATGCTAGGTGATTATCTGGGGACAGGAATGCGATATTGTGGTATAAAAATGTCTTTTTGTATAAAAGAATCTTTGAGGTTTTTTTTTTTTTTCTTCATAATTCCAGAGAATAAAGGTCTACTCAGTTTAATTAGGATCTCTATTTTAATGACTCCTTTAAGTTTCTTCTTCTTAATTTCTGGTAACTTCTAGTCTCTTAGCAACCTAAACTATGTTCTTGAGATGCTATTTACATCCTGCAAAAGTTTGTTCTCTGTCAAAAATTTGAACAAAATATGGAGTCCCTTAGCAGGGGACCTAAAATATATATTGAGCAAATAAATAAATGAATGTGGTAGACTTAAGGCTTGGTTTCCTCTCTCCAGGAAGGTCTTAAAAAAAATAAAAACAAAAACAAACCTCGAAACCTAAAGCCATTAACCTCTAAGCATGGGTTTTAGGGTGGCCAGAGGTCAATAGGGATGAGTAAGAAGAATTAGCTAGGCAACATCAAATAATATCTCACAGGTAGTTACCAAAGCTACTTGCTTTGTAATTCAAAAATTGAATAAAATTCAATTTTATTCCACTCAGAAAAGTCATTAAGGGCCTACTATGTCTGGGCTTGGCCTGAGATGGTTACCTAAATACTCATTCTCATTTTAATAAAAAATGGACAAAGTTGACATTATAAAATAGAGTTTGATAGATTTGTTTATAAGGTGAGCACAGTGAAGCCAGAGGTAGGAAATACCTTTTCCTGGAAAAATCCAGGAGGCTTCCTTGAAGAAGCGGCATTTGAGTTGTATTTTCTAGATCTTAGAAAATGAGGAGTTCAACAAATGACTAATAATAAAGAGGATGAGAAACTAAAAATACCACGAACCAATCTCAACATTATAAATTACCAATAGAGACAGAAATAGCTTGATCAATTTCTCAAGGCCACATGCTTTGGGACATCTTGCTAAAATAGTTGAGGATATGATGGGCACATACCATTCAACCATGCCTACTCCTCTGACATTCATGTAGGCTTTTTCAAGGACAGCCTTTTCTTCTTTTCATTTTTAGGTTTCTTTGGTACATGTCTGTGTTGTGACAATCAAGGTTGATTGTCTTGGATTAATTATACTGTTGAGGTTAATTTTCCTTCTGAGGTGCTAACCATTCCAAATTTGCTTGAGTCTGTGATTAGTTCTGCTAAGGAGATTTTTTGTTTGGGAACGTGGGTAGCTTTTCAACCCTGCTTTTCTGGCAGCATTGTGCAGATTTAATAAGAACTTGAGTTATAGGAAATTTGGGGAGACAAAGAGATGTTAAACCAATATTATGTTGATAGGTATTGCCTCCGTGCACATTCTGAGGAATGAAGAACTGGCTGCTATTTGAGAGTTCTAAATTAACAAAAAAATGACCACGTACGTTTAATTATAAATCATGATGCTCCCTTTTGTGCACCATCCCTCTTAATTTTCCCTAAGGAAAGAACACAGCTAATAGGGAAAGGCCATCTCTGCCTTTCTGTCTTATCTGAGATGGTGATACCATTTCATTATTCTCTTGAGTAAATAAATACTACATGCTAAATACTTGTGCCATTTCCATAGCAAAGGCGATAGTTCTAGTTATCGGGTTCTAAAAAAAAGAAATTTGATCAGGGGCACAATGAATTTCTGAATATTTATTGGAAATATAGTGATATATATCTGAAAAGGAATCATAAGAAAAAACTAAGACAGAAGGGGGAGGTATTTAAGCATGATAGCCAGAAAAGCTGGCACCAATTCTCAAGGAGATAACGCTTGGGAGAATGAAACTTCTAAGGCCTCAGCTTTCTTGTTTATAAAATGAAAATGGACTAGATGATTTCTCATATCCTTTCCTTTTTTTTTGAAACCTCACATGATAGCTCAATGTGAACTGTGCTGTGCCATCCAAATTTTGAGATATAAGTGGAATTCTCATTGGTGATATTATTTGCCCAATATGTCTTCTCCTGCTTCTTTCTTGCTAGTGAAAAGCTAATGTTTAGTTTTTGGAGGAGGGAGCAGCATTGCACCAGGCATTAAGAGAGATGATCACTTTCCCAACATCTTTTGCAAGTAGATTTGGCCACATGACACACTTTTTGCAAAAGGGTCCCAAGAAGACTCTGCTGGGAGCTCTAGGAAGACATTTCCTTTTTCTTGATAAATTTAATGACTGTTTTTTTTTTTTTTTAACTCCTGCCTTGAATAAAGACAAGAGCTGCAGTAGCCATCTTATGACTATGAGGTAAAACCATGTTGTGTTGAACATCACTGTGCAGCCACGATTTTCCATAATTAGTTTATGACATAAATACTGTCCCCCAATCCCATCATTTATTTAAGCCACCAGAGATTTCTTCTCTGTTACTTGCAACACTTCCCTTTGGGCCTTATAGGCCAAGATATGCAATCCTGGTACATTGAAATTAGTCTCTACAGAATGAAGATTGTTCATTTAAAATGTTAAATGTTTAGATTTTAATCCTGCTTGTTTTTTAACTTTAAACTTTTTCTATAAGAGGATAATATATTAAATTACAACAAGATGCTAGAAATTCAATAATTACCCCTTAAAAATGCATAACCCATAGAAACATATAGTGGAATCATGTGCATATGTATAGGAAAGGCTTTCTTTTCTTTTTTTTCTTTTTTAATGGCTGAAGGAGAGTTTTCCTTAAGATTTCTTTAAATAATATCTTACAGGTAAAAATTTACCCTACTTCTAATTAGGCCAGCCTGGCATTTATAGTATAAGTTGATTAAGACTTGTTTGTAGTTTTTATTCTCACTGATAGAGAAAAAATTGAGAATGTAGAACTATGGATAACCCTAAATCATTTATACCTGGTTTTTGGAAGCAGTTAAGAATAAGTATTTTGATATATACCCCTTCATACACATCTTATATTCATTTGCCCATAAATCTCTTTTCAGGTTATTTTTATCACAGAGACACTGATGGATGGAAGGTGGCACCAGAGAGGAACAGATAACTACTACTTCACTATAATAAAAATTTGGCAGTAAATAGTTTCATGTCAATGAAGCAAGTATACAAAAACTTTACCCACATAGGAAGCTATAATTCACTGTCTTACATTCCATCATAACCCCTGCTAGTATGACAGAAAGCCATACCCTGGATCTATAGTAATGCAGTACGGGGGAAAACGCCACTCTCCTGGTTAGAAGCACTCCATGTCTTGAATGTGCACATCAGCTCTCCCAAGCACACAGCTGCTCACATGGAAACTCTTGATGAATGGGCTATCGATACTTGATGTGTTTATAGAGAGATCTCCAACTGGGATCTCCTGCTGGAGGAAATACTAGATATGATACAGCACTCAATACATTTCAATTAAAGCAGAAAGGAGTTACTACTTCATAGAATGCAATAAGAAGCTAAAAGATGTGTCCCAAATGTAAAATTTAAAGATAAAAGTCTTGGCAATATTAGATAGTAGCTTTCTAGGTATGAAATAACTCGAAATAGGTCACATTGTATTCCCCTTCTTACCCTCAACATTTTATTTCAAAGTCGAGGTGGATTCTAGTTAAAATAATTGGCTGCACTGTCAGGACAAAAGAAAGAAGGACTCAGCTTGAGTGGGCAGTGTGTGCAGATTGGAGGGGCAAGGTGGAGAGAGAGAATAACTCACTCATTTAGCCTGGATGATAGCCCAAGCAGAGGGGAGGTTGTTATGAGTGAATGTTATGGGCATTTTAAGTGCATGGTTCCTCTCGATAAACACAGTCCAAAACTATGCCTAGATTTCATATCAGGAGACTCTCCAAGTAGAGACTGGGGACTTGATTAGGCCCCAGTCCTCCTCTAATGTCCCTAAGTTACAATCGTCCCTTTAGGAGTTTCTAAAGCTTTGCAGTTCCTAATGACATCATCATGTTCAGCAGTTCTGTGATTCCCTTTCAGCATTCTACTCTGGTATGGATCTAAACCCTTCTTTTTGTTTTCTGTCAATATGGTTGACATTTTCAAAGGAAACTTCATTAAGGGAGACAAAAATAATGATAAAATCAAAGACTGTTATCAAAAGAAAAACCCATGACACTAAAAAAAAAAAAAAAAAGACTTATAAAAATCTTTTTTATCTTAAAATTACTACATCGTGACCCCCAAATATCTGGATCTACTATATTGGCCTTGGTTTTTTGATCTGCTGATTCTTGACTTCCACTGTGTATGTAAATTTTTATTTTTCACTATTACGATGATTTTCTGGGCCATTCGGCCCATTCTAGTTATAGGGGAGGGAAAAAATTATTTTCCTCTACACATCTTGGGTACTCTGGTTGGGCCATCAAAATTAGACTGCAAAATCCAGAGTAAAAAGAGAAAAACAAACAGAAGTTTATTATTATACGTTGTGCATACACATGGGAGTAGCCAGCTATGAGTAACCCAAAGGGGTGGTTAGAATTCTGGCTTATATGACATCTTAAGCTAAACAAGGTAAAAAGTTTGGGGCTTCTGTGGGGAGGAGGCTAGTTATGGAAAGGTGACCAGGAAAGTATGGTAAACAAGGGTTATTTAGCAAAGTTTGTCAGGCAGATTTAAGTCAGTGCCTTCTCCATCGATAAGAGTTAGAATGCTCCTCTTTCTGCTATAAGAGAAGGAGGTGCCTTCACAAATGGAAATTTTCTTCATAAATGTAAATATTTTTACAAAAGGAGAATTTATGCCTTGTTTTTAGAGTTTTCTCTGCCTCCTCTTAATGGCCAGTAGGTCAAAATAATCCACATGCCAAAGAAGTATATTTTGGGGTGGCATATTCTGGTATCCTTCATAATGAAATCAAAAGATCTTGTTTCAATAATTTAATCCCCTTTGGGCATCTTCATTAAACTCCTTGTTATGGCTCTTTTATCGTTAATGGATGAATTGTCTCCTTGGTTACCTTAATGTGTTGGCATACACCTCATGTAAAACAAGGACAATGTCTTGACCATCATATATATATGTGATCTTACTGGATTTTATCCACAGTCTTGAAACACATTTTATGTAAAAATCCCAGGCCATCAAAGAAAAAGTAATTTAAAATTATTCGGATACTTTCTTTGTATTTCTTGAAAACAGTCAAGGACATTCAAAGCTCACAGCATAACTGTTTTTCTCTTAACAGTAAATCTTGACTGATTTATTTGCAAACTCTTTTGAAAGGGTCTTGTCTCAACCCCCAAGCCCATCAAGAGCTTTTCCCTAATCCAAGCCAATGTATTCTTTTTTTTCCTATCCCTCTCCCTTATTTTTCTATCCTTCTCCACACCCCCGCCCCCCTTTTTTTTAATTCTGTATTATATAGACCTGAATTACCACCCTGGAGATAGATGGATGGCAGTGAGGTAGCAGAAGTCTCCTTAACAATTTGGAGAAGGAGAGGAAGAAACAGAAAGTGAAGTCAGTGGGCTGGGGAAGGGGACAGTTTGTGCAATCTTGTGTTAATAATTTTTGTTCTTCTACACTTAGAATAAGATTATGTATGGTTAGTCTGAGAATGTCTTTGTGCCTAGTCTATTTTTTTTTTTTTTGTAAATTAAGATAGAATTAACATATGATATTATATTAGTTTCAGGTGTACAACATAATAATTTGATATTTGGATATATCTGAAATGATCACCATGAGAAGTCTAGGTAACATCTGTCACTGTACATAGATAAGTTTTTCTTGTTATGAGAACTTTTAAGATCGACTCTCTTGGCAACTATTAAATATGCAATGCAGTATTTTTAACTGTAGTCAACATGCTCCACATTACATCTCATGTCTAGTTTTCCTTAAAGGGTGAATTGGACAGGTCCCCTACTTCAGTCCTTTTACTCATGGCTCCAGTTTCAAACTATGTCCCTTATCTAGAGCATTAGGTCCAGGTTTATCTATGATCCAGGGATGACCTATTTTTAATTGAGATGTTAGTATAGCAAAGCTGTGGCCTTGAAATCATTCTAATCAAAAGCCTTGAAGTGTGAACAGTAATTCCAATTTTTTTTTAATTCATCAAATCTCTTTTTTTCCAGTTGAAAAGAGAAAAATTCTTGTTGCCAATATTTTTGAGATGATACGCTTACTCTCCTTGGCATATTTAATGTTGACCTCAGATATGTGAATTATATTTTAATATTGTTTTTAAGAAAGGAACGTAGAGCCCAAAATAGCAAAAGCACATTTGAAATAGTTGCGAGAATTGTGAAGATATGATATTGGGAATGTTAGAAGTAGATTCTTTTTCTTGAAAATTTTAATACACTTTCTGTATCAGCAATCCCCTTCCCCCCTTGACAAGAAACTCTATGGTTTGCAGGAACACATTGGTTTAATAAAATTGGCCTTCTTCCTTCTACTAAAAGTTTACCTGCGAGAGCCCCGAACATAATAAAATCAGATTATGAAGGCAATCATATTTACTTGTAATAAATCAAATCTTGCAGACATCAGTTAAGTCTCCCTACTGCACTGGGACAATATCATGCGTGCATACATCAATACCTGAGGTGTCAGAAATATATTTCATAAGTTCAGAAAAATTGCACATACACTTGCAGCACCATTATGAGCAGTGAATTTGTAATGTGAACATTATGATGTATAAAGTGGCTTTGTTCCTACATTTAATAAGCACCGCATGTCAAGCCCACAAACATAATGGAATTTGCTGGTGATTTCTTACCATTAAATGTAGGTTATTGTTTTCAGGAAAAAAAAAAAGAGAGAGAACTTTTCCATGCTTTGCTAACACTATCCATTTCTAAGCACACAACCTCCTTCCACATAGTACAATCTCTTTAAATTAGTAAATAAATAAATAAAACCAGACCCACCACTGTGACATTAAATTATATTGGACTAAAATAACAAATTTGCCCCACCCTTTGTCTAGAATTAGCTGCTATAAAAATCTATGCCTTTCTTTTTCAAAGACATCTTTCAAAATTACAGTAGTCCAAAAGCGCACTGTCTTCTTTAGAAAGGTCCCAATACAGTATGGCACTTTCAGGCTGCAGTCATTGAAATTTTATGGCTCTTTCCTCCAACCCAATACTTCAAATTGTTAGCTTATCTATAAAAGGTTGTAAAATGGAGCTTGAGTTTAAAAAGTTAGTAAATTTTACAGAGGTGAATTGGGGATGGGGGTGGGGGCTGGCACTTGTGTGGATTTAAGTACTTTTAATAATTTTATAGGTTTATTACAAAAATCAGTCTATGACCCTCTTTTGAGACTCTCTAAGAAACTGGTTAGTGAGTCATAAAAATAAATGTAAAATATACATTTTTCGTTTGTCTTTTAAATAATATTTTCTTAGCAATCGACATTTGTGAGGTCTTGCCGCACTGACATTAGTGTGTGTTCTCTTAGTGGAGGGGGCATGGTTAGAGAAGTTGGAGGGACTAGAAGAGTAGCAGTAAAATTGATAAATCTGTGGGAAACCAATGTTTGATGCAGTAGACAAGTACATTTCAGATGTACCTGATAATGCTAGATATGTGGTATCTATTGGGCAAAAGTAACACCTATCAGCCAAGTTCAATGCTTTACATTGTATCTCAAGCAATGATGTCTGCGAAGATTTCAGATTCCTTAGAAGCTTCTCTTTCACTCTCTTACACATCTTTCCATCTGTTCTTTCTTCCAGTCCTTCCTTTTCCATTCTGCTTCATTTTTATTAGAATACATCTTACGTATGCCTTGATTATTTTAAGCATTTAGTAAACTGAAATGTTTGATGAAGTTTCTATTATCATAGGGCTTATGAGATAAGGAGACAAGACAGAGAGCACCTGAGGGGTTCTTCGATAATAGAAGATCATAGTACAAGCTCAAGTGAGTGTTTACTGACAACAGAGGTGATTTATGAAAGGAATGAGCTCAACTGAACTAAGCGGTGGGTTTGAGCAGGAACTGTGAAGAGGGGTTGGTTTTGTATTTGTGGATAATACAGACCGAAGGAAGAAAGACCTGGAAACGTACTTTTCACTTTTTGGCAGGAAGGGTATACATTACTGTTTAATTTTGCTCTTTAAATTCTGCCCAAAGAAATTTCAAGCATCTCTATAGAAAAAGTTCAGCATGTTTGCTTTTCACCGAGTATTTTTCAGATAGAACATTTTCCCCCTTTTGATGTCTTAGAAATAAGCATTTCCATTCGCAATTGATCTCAAAGATGCTACTTGAAAAACCATCCACTCTGGGTCTCTGAAACAGGTTGGTATTTAAAGTTTCATGTCTTATTGTTCATAAGACTTAGGTTGGACACATAAAGTAGAAAAGCAAAAGTTCAGTGCTGCAAGGAACTGTAAACAACCATTTTGTTGCTCTCAAAGTTAAAGGAAAAGACAGAAAGGAGGAAGAAGAGGAGAAGCAGAGAGATGAGAAGAAAGAGAAGATAAACTAACATTGCTTGAGCACTTACTACGTCCTCATCTTTGTGCCAAGTTCTTCTCATACATTTCATCTCTTTAACCACACAATGATACTTGAGACAACTATTAAGATTATTCCTATAGTTATAAACTGGGAATCCAATAGAGAGGGAGATTGTGAAGTTTTCCCAAGATTTCATACTGCTAAGGGGAAGGACTATATTTGAAACTTGAGTTCATTTGTGCCAAAGCTGATGTGATTATCTATCTATTGCATTTACTCCTTTTTCTAATAAAACTATCAAGAAGGGCAATTGTCTGATTTTTTAATTTGTTTCCAAAGTTACCTAATTCAATTGAACACAACCTTAAGATTTAAAGGCTTCATGGGCTTCAAATCAGTTTCTTATTGCTATATATTTGATGGTACAAAGGCAGATTAAACTGGTGGATTTAGTTTTCAGTTTTCTAGTTAAAACTTTTTGAGTGATTGATACAAATTTTTATTACTGGTAAAGATTAAAACACCATTAGGAGGTTTAAATGTCTTTCCTATGTCTCAGTTGATGGTTATGGCATATATGCTTGAAAATAACTTAAATTCTTAATTACTGTCACTCATATTATCAAATCTTAAACAGTGAATATATAAAGTCTTTAATGAGCTGGTTATGTGTCAACTTGGCTACATTGAACTACAATTCTCAGAGTTCCCTTTCCTATATGTTTCTGGCTAAGGTAAGCCTCAGAGATATTCTTCTGGGAGATTTGGGAGTAAAAACAAAGCAGCCGCCATCTTACAGCTCATACATTCTTATTTGCTGGCTCACTTCTTGCTGTGGGGCAGCAGACAGGCTAGCAACTGTCCCATCTTTCCTGGATCCTCCAGCAACTTCGACTCCTGTTCCAGCTGAGTGTTTAGCTCCATGATGAGCTTACCATCTTCTCCTACAGTATTCCCACAACATCAAAGTCAGAGGTGATGAGAACTGACATAGTTTCAGCCCATCCCTGTGTGTTCCAACTCATGCTTGTGAAACCCAGCGTGTCCTTGCTCTTTTCCACTATTATGGATTGAATTGTGCCCCTTCTCCACCCCCAAGAAAGATGTATTGAAGTCCTTATCCCCAGGGCCTCAGAATGTGATCTAATTTGGAAATGGGGTCATTACAGAGGTAATCAAGTTAAAAAAAAAAAAAAAAAGGTCATTAGATGGGTCTTAATCCAATGTGACTGGTGTTCTACCAAGGGCAAATTTGGACACAGGCACGGAAGGAAGACTATCTGAAGATATACAGGGAGAAGGTAGAAGATTGAAGTGATGCACCTAAAGCCAAGGGATGCCAAAGACTGCTGGCAAACCAGAACTCCCAAGAGGAACCAACCATGATTACGCCTTAATTTCAGACTTCTGGCCTCTATACCTCTGAGTTATTAAAGTCCTATTATTTTCAGCTACCTAGTATGTGATACTTTGTTATGGGCAGCCCTGTGGACCACAAGCTCCAGTATTAGAAGCAGAGGCAACTGTCTTACAAAGAGGACTTAATCAGCTCCCATAGTCGTGTATGATCTAGTCCTGGCCACAAGTCCCTAGCACCTCTCTGACTGAGCCCTGATAATAAATTAGTTTAAAAAGGAGCATATAGCTCTGAGTGTAGTTGCACAGTAGGTGATTTAAAACTAACAAGAAGAGGGATACCACTGTGATGTTAATAAACAGAGTAAGCCTGAATCTTAATCTGTGCACAAAACTGATGGCTGTAACAAGTTTTTCTTTTTCTTTTCTTTTCCTCTGACACCATTAAGTTAGTTTATTGATGGTACCTGTTTAACTAAACACACTAGTGATGACTGCCTGCATTTTCTCTGTTTAACAGCAATAATTTTTATTTTCACCAAGTCATCAAACAAGCCCTGAACTATTTATTCTCTTTCAAAGAAGTTGACTACGAATTCAGGGAATATTGTCCCATGTATTGCTGTATACAATTTAATTATAATTTATTAATATTGCATCTTTCTTTGAAAAAAAATCTCAATACTTTATAGATATTACTTTATTAAAACCCTAAAAGTGTCCTTCTGAGTTAAGAGATAGCATGATTAATGATCACTGCTTTTAACACAGTCTGGGCCCTGCAACTGATCAGCAGAAAAGCTTAGAGCACCCTGGTAGTTGCTCATATCCCCAGCTAATATGTTATTTCCCCGTAGAAATAGCTGATTTCCATTGAAGTTATTGATTTCTTGGGATTTTTTATTAAAATTATTACAATAATTATTTTCCTTTAAGATAAATTGTTTTGGATCTAGGCAGAGGAAAACTTATTTGTTACAAAACCATATATCCTGACAAAAAGGAAATGTATTCAAGTTAATTTTCTCCATGAATGAAAGCATTTTAATATCTCAAAATTTGCCTTTGAATTATCAACATGATATTTTTATATAGTGAAGTATCGTCTTGTATGTTATCGTTTATTTTTGTTTAATTTTCTCTTTTAAAGACCTTAATCAGATATTAAGAAAGCTACCTGAGACTGAACAGTTTTAAAAGCATTTTATAAGTAGGCTGGGCAAAACTAAGATTTAGTGGTCATCCTTCAAATAATGCTTTACTGTCTTTAATCAGATCATCAGTTCAGCTATAAATTCTTAGATGTTACCAGCCCATCCCAAAGTAGATTTGTGATTTAATATCTTTTCCAAGGTAGAACACAAGAACAAATCTAATCAGCACAAGCTCACAGTATCTCATGGCTTTAAGCTTGTTTCTGATGTTGCTTCTTCACTTAATACCATATAATTTATTTATACTAGTATGGAGAACTTTGATATAGAATATTCATCATTTTGTCAAATTTCACTTCCCCTCATAATCCTGTTCTGCATGCTGCAACCAATATAATTACCTACTACATTCATTTAAGCACATGACAACTCTCTTGTAAAGAGAATCCTATGTAAAAGGTGTGTTTTTAAAAATAGACTGCTATGTTTCAGTTGTCTTTTTAAAGTCTTAAGATAGGAGGGAAAAAGTAACAGAAGCTAATTCTACCAGAGATCTTTGACAGAGTAACAATTAGTCATTGGATCATTTCAACTTCCTTATGCAAATTAACTTATTTGCTTGGATAGTCAAAATGGTGAGCTTAAAGTTAGCTGCAGGGGGTGACATAATTATGGTTGTTAAGAATAAAATTTTTCTGGTTAGAGAATCACAGATACTTTGCAGAGAAAGTAAGCAGGAAATTATCTTATATCTTTTTTCACATTGCCCTGTCCATGAAAGGAAGAACAGAATACATCAATCAAAGAACTGTTGGGAACAAAGGAACTCAGTTATTTCCAGAAGGGAGAAGGAGGGAGTTGAAGAGGAGACAGTATGAGTGGAAGCAGCCTGAGAAGGATTCATAAACACCAGTACACCAATGAGTATTAAAGAGACAGCGCTTCACTGCTATGAATTATCAAGCTGTAGTATTTGCAACGAAGTAATTAATCACATTATTCAACAAAGTAGCTCAGAGTAGATGTAACAGGCAGAATTGGCAATACAGTGTAAAATGGAATAATATCTTCCAGTAAACTAAGAGTTAAAACCAAAATTAGTATAATGTTTGAATAGAGTTACAATTTGGGATGCTCATATGCAAATGTTCATGTGTCTTTTAATAATGTTCTGCATTGTATATTTTCTTAAGACTTGTTACACAAGGTAGTAATCAACGTATCATTTAACAAAATATATTTACTTTAACAGGAAGGCAACATTACCAGGATCATTCGTGTGAGAGAAAACAAATTAATTAGCTTTCGGAAAGCCTGGCTCCTGTTTCTAATTCTGCCATTAGAATTTTTTTTTTTTACTTTGCATAAGCGATTATGTAAAAGGCCCTTATTTCTCTAACTGTAAAATAGAGAATTTGGAGTACAGCAGTATTTTTCAGACTTGGTTTTCAGCCATGAAACAATTCATTCAAGCACAACTCTTACCTGGAACCCCAGTGTGCAAATCTAGAGCTGCTGTGCTTGGAGCTGAAAGGATAGGAGAGCGTTCCCTGCCCCACTACACCCTAAGGTTAGACAATCTGAGGCAGCCTCTACTAGAACTGAAAGCATCAGGAAGTTAACAAACCTCTAAATGCTATTTTTTGAACGATCAAACATCACACTTTCCTGGAGCCCTTGATGTGATTATTTCTCCTTCCAAGTCAGTCTGAAATTCTTGGTTTGAGGTGGTCTGATTTGGGGATCTGCCATATATAATTATCCTGGTTTCCTTTTCCTTTAGTTTCTCATTTTCTTTTCTCTTGTCATTGGATGTCCCCAATTATTATCAAAACTGTTTCCTATGCCACATTAAAACATCAGCTCCCCTTCGCTAATCTATTTCCTCAGAGAATTCTGTGATTTGGATTACAGTTGCACAGCCTGGAGGAAAACTTGCCTCGCCAATTTATATCACCCAGTCACTCTTCGATATCCTAAAATGGTCAGGCTACCCTCTGTTCTGAGCATATACTAATGCTTTACAATATCAAATGCTTTATATATAGTTTTGCTAAAGGTTAATTTATGAAATAAAATAATTAGTCATGAATTCATTCAGTCCTAGTGTTTATGCTTATGCTTATGCTGTCAATTAGAACAATCTATTTCTCTTGAGGTTGCCATTTTTTAGTCATTACTACCAGTTGGAAATTACATAAGAATTTTAGTAGTATTTTGCAAGTATATGTGATTCACAGATTTATGTTTTTAATTAATTTATTTTTTTTGAATCAGAGACTACATGAGCATAGCTCTAAATATCTTGAGGCTTCATGAGGCTCATAACAAAAAACATTTCTATAGATACACTTCTTTCTGATTTTTGTCTCTGGCAGGTTAATCCCTTAGCACTTTCTTCTAGTATTGACCACCATATTTCTAATTAATATTTTTATTTTTAAAATTTTCTTTAGATATTACCTATTTACCATTGACCAACCCCTCCAATCCCACCACCTTGAATAGAACATATCCATTTTTATCAGACTCCTAATGCAGTCACATCACAATTTATATAAATTAATAGTCCATGTTTACAAGTTTATGGCTCTATGAATGTTATTTATAGGTGAATCATGCAAAGCACAATGATTATATCTCTAGGTACACTACTTTCTGTTTTTCCCAGAGTTAGTAATTGCCTTGCTCTTTCATTGTCTTTGTTATCTAAATACTTTTAAGCCACAAACTCTCTTTAGAAGTGTAATTCTTCACCTGATATATGCCCCCAAATATCAGGTAATCTGCTATTTTTTCTCCTCATGGGATATTTTCTTGATCCAATTTGGTCTTTTTCCTATCTTATCCTGTTATACAGCCATAGTTCTAGGATTTGACTTCAATGTCTTGTCTTATATTTTCTGTTCCTTGAATCACATGTTTCCCTCTTTCCTGATTTATCGCCTCATATTGGTGTAGCACATTCTCTAGTAAATTTTTAATAAAAATGCAGGACTACATTTCTTAAGAATTTGCATATTTGAAAAATGTCTTCTTTATATTCTTACATTTGGTTGATAGTTTGACTCCATAAGTTTTCTACCCTAGAAATCATTTTTTTTCTCGGAATTTTCAAGGCATTTAATCATTGTCTTCTATCCTTCAATTTTGCTTTTGAGAAATCCAATGCCATATTGATTCCTAATTTTTTGTGACAAGTTTCATTTTTCTCTTCTTTGGATATATGTAGCATCTTCTCTCTAGCCATGGTATTCTGAAAACTTACAATAATATGCTGAATGAATGGCCACCTTCAATCTGAGAACTTATGGCCTTTGTGTCTGGAATTTTTGAGTATGAGTATTTTTTATTTAATCATTACTTCCCCTTTGCTTTTTGATTTGTTTATTTTTTCCTTCTGGAAATTCTATTATTTATATTTTTAACTTTTTGCACAGATTCTTTTATTTACTTATATTTTATCTCCCCTTCCCCATCTCTTTTGTTGTTTATTTTGTTTTGCTTTCTGGTTGAAGAAATAACTCAGGAATTACCTTATCTTCCATGAGTCTTAATGTATTTTGACTTATCCTATCTACATTTAATTTCAGTAGTAATTTTTAAATGTTGAGTTTTCCTTTAAAAAATAGTATTCTTTTTAAATTACTGTAATAGCTTCTCTTATCTCTCTAAATAAAGCAGGAATATTTTGTAATTTTCTCTTCTACTATTAGTGTGATTCCTCAGAGTCCCTTCTTACTCTTTATTCATTTATAATCTTCGTGTAGAGGCTTTTCTCAAATCTCTGGTGATCCTTACCTCTTGTTCAGATATATGAGGCAATAAAGGGTTGATAAGATGCTCTATGTCCATGATGAAGATTTGTCAGGTGATCCAACAGGAACTATTTGTTTAATTGAGAGTCCCAACTATTCTTTCAGTTTCCTCTGAGAAGAATCTGTTGATCTTCTGCCTGGGAGTATAAGGTTGACTGGCACTATTCTCTGTGCCTAGTGGAGGAAAGGGGCTGGTAATACCATAGTTCACTATATAACTTTCACTTAGTCTCCTATTTTCAGCTGTATGTGATGTCCACAAATAGGGCCTCTGGTTGCACCTTCCTCAAGAGTTTACCTCCTATCATTGTCTTCTGCTGAATGGAGTGGAGTTGGGATAGACGCCTGACTGGGTGGAATATAGAGAAAGGGTTTAGGCTAAACTGGCTATATAATTTGCAGAACCCAGTGCAAAATTAAAATGTTGATCCACTTGCTCAAAAATTATTAAGAATTTCAAGATGGCAACAGGAGAGCATTGAATTGCCTGTGAGCCTCCTAAGTGTGGGATCCTGTGCAAATACAGAGGTTGTATGCCCATGAAGTTAACCTTGGATTTAGGTGTCTAATTAGTTGTTACATAAAACTAATTTTTCTATTTACAGTCCTACTTGCACTCCCATTCTTCTGAAGCGCTCTGTACCTCGAATGCCTGAGTGTCCTGTGAATTTGTGGCACAACTGAGTTTACTTCTTGGTTTTCCTCTCCTCCCTCAAGGATGTCTCTTCACAGCAATTGATTTTCATGTTGCTATAGTCATCCTTCTGCATTTGAACTTGCAAAATTGTGTTGACATCTTTCATATGTTGTCCTTAACTCTCGTTTTATTTGTTTTAATGAATTTTGTCTTCTTTTCACAAATCTATTTTCTCTTGTTGTAGTATCATTTGGGGAGAAAGATGAAATAAGCACTTGTCTTATATCTGCCATGTTTAATAGGAAATCTGAATTTTAGTTTTATATTCCTCACAAAATCATTTCTCTTTTATTCCATTGATTTTTAAATAGATTAATACTTTCTTTAAGAATCAAAGTATCTATTAGGTAATAATTTATATAAAAAGTATTTTAACAGAAAACTTTAATCTCGACAAGCAGTAATAAAGGCATTTAATAATAACTGCTCACTTGTTTTGATCACTAAGTTAAGTTAGTTTTTAGGATGTGTTTTCTATATTAAAGTATCCATATTATTTAATCAACATCTAACAATCACTTATTGAATACTTCCTATGGGCCAGGTACTGCTCTGAATGCTTGATTATACAACATAGTTACAGAATTTACCTGTATTTGGTCTTCAAACTGAGAGGGATCTTGGAGAAAATTGAGTTTAATTTCCTTATTTTAAATAATAGGAAAATTAAGCTCAAAGAGATTACTATATCATGAACTTCTTTAAGAAGTTGTTAGAGGGTGGCAGGGAGAGGGGATGGGGGAGGAAGGAAGAGTGAGGTAGATTGGGTAAAAGAGGTCAAATATGTGGTGATATTAAAGAATTAAAAATAAAAGTTCTTAGTTACCGTGCATCAGTAAATTGATAATGTATAAAGAGTACTTGTTTCTTAAGTGTTTTAAAAGATAAAGCCCAATTTAAAATATTAAACAGATGACATATATCTTATTTGTTATAAATACAGTGAATATATGAAAATGTATAGATTTCTCAGATATTTTGAACATCAAAAGAAAACAATTTAAAAGACTAAAATTTAGGAGAAAAGTATAATTTATTCTATAAAATAAACCAAATGAAGGTCATTCACCAAAAGTCCAAGAACCTTTTCCTTAGCGAAGATTACACCACTGACAGCATCTCCTAGCATAAATCTGCTGCTTCAGGCAGCAGTGGTACCCTGAATGTGACCTTGGTCAGAAGGTTCAGGAAAGACTTAAGCAAGAAAAGAACCAGAAAGAATCTAGAGAAAAGTCACTACGAATGAGTGTTAGGGGCTTTCACAGCAGTACGACCGGTTTCACGGGATCCTTAAATCTGTGGTGAACTCAGTTGCCAGGGTTCAGCCAGTTGTTCAGCTGCAGCTCCTTTTAATAGGGTGGCCTCAGGAGGAAAGCTGAAAATGAACTTTCAGTTTGTCCTCTGTCAATGCCTTCTCGCTAACAGATAAAATGGTTCTAAAAGGCAAAAATTAGGTACTAGTCTCTCTTGAAAGCAAAAAGCAATTAATTTTCAGAATTATTGGCCATCGTTTTGTACTTGTTACCTCACTAAACCATGACAAGAAAGTCACCAGAATTTATTGAATATCTGTGTTGCACCAGGAATTGTGTTAAATGCCCTTCTTACATTGTTCTGTTTGAATCTTACAGTAACAATCCTACAATGTAGGCACTTATAGATATAGAGATTAAGTCTTAAATAGATTAAATAATTTATTTCAAAACCAAAGTACAAGTGAAGGAGTCAGATTTTCAACCCAGTTTTCTCTTATTTCAAAGCTCATGTTCTAATCAAATATATAGAGACCATGCTCATTAAATTAGACTATTTTTGTGTGTATCACAATTTTTTTTTTGCTGTTTATCGTAATTCCTAATTAACTATTAGATTACAGAAAAGAGTGAGATAAGGAAATTAATATTATCAAAAAAAGTGGTTATATCAAACAGTGCTATATGAAAACAACTGAGATCTCTATGTAAAGATATTCACAGCACTCTGATTCCAGTGGCTTACATCTGACTTCTGATAGCAGATCATCAAATATATGATGAAGCCTTAGGTTTAATATAGCATATAATGAGAATTGTTTCATAGACCATTCTTAATGTTTTCTACTTGTTAGTTGTCTTCTCAAAAACTAAATTAATCTAAAATAAACTCTGGATTCTTACTACAGGACATAGCATTATCCTCAGAAAAGCACCATATAGTCAATAAAACACAGCTACTGACAGAAAGCACTGAATATGCATTTTAAGACTGCTCTGCTTATTCAAATGCATATAAAATTTTTAGAAAAATTTGCTTCTCAGTAGAAACCTCTGACAAGAAAACTGTGTCCTTCAAACCAGTAGAAGTTATAAAGTTTATCAAAGAAACTACAAAAATATAAGATGGCCACTGATAAAAAGTAAGGAGAAAATTGAGTGTAAATTAATTTTTTTCCCTTTTCATTTCTTTTTTTCTATTAATTCCCCAAGAGAATATTCTCTTGTTTAGAACAATTTTAAAGTTAGTCATGAGAGAATCTAGTTTGTCAGAGCTATGTGTGTGCATGTGTATAGTGTATGTCTGCATTTCTGACTCAATGATTTATTTTTCTCCACTAACCATAAAGAATGATAGTATATGGATTTAGAGCAAAGAAAAAGTATAGGACTGTAGATTTACCTAGAAGGAGAAGAGGAAGGAGGAGGTGAAGGAAGAGAAGGAGGAGAAAGAGGAAAGAGAGGAGGAAAAAGAGGAGGAGGAAAAGAAGAAAAGAAGGATGGTAAGAAGAAAGAAGGAAAGGATTTTGGCTCACTGGCATCGGAAAGATATACACATAGCTAAGGCTATAGCTACGTGAACTTCAGCACTTAGTACTAGCAGAGAAAAAAAATTCTCTGTGGACCTTGAAACTAGTTACCAGACAATTCTTTACGTGATGGCAAAAGATATGAGAGCCCTGGGTCAGAGACAAAGGACTTTATATTTATTGCTCAGTAAGTATGGTTCCCCTCATGTCCCAAGTTCCACCAAAGTAATATGAAGGGTTCTAGGTAGATGCTTCATACATACTGCTTTTACGTCGCAGCTGAGGAAATCTGAGCTCAGGAAACCTGAATCCTTCATAACATGCAGTAAGAAAACCTGCCTGACCTTTGCTCCTTCAGGGGACGTTATATTTATTGTACTGGCAGTATGCAAATCTGCTCTCCTCTCCAAAAGGAGACTTCATCTTTCAAAGTTGTTAGTTATACAGACATCCTTGGAAAGATAGTCCAGAATAAAAAGACAAGCAGGCCATGCAGAAACACAGCAGATCCATGGAAAACTGTTGCTTGACAAAAACATAGGGATGCTTTACTAAATATTCTCAGCTCGGATCGGTAATGAATTTTAGGGAAAGCCCAGTTTAGAAATTTGGCAACTTATCAGATGTTCATTTATGTGTAGGTGATCAGCAAAATCATGACCAGAGTAGGCTTATAGGCTTATATCTGCCTCATATGACTTGATAATTAGTAATCAAATTAGTAACATGATTCTCAGTTACAAATTAGAGCAATTATTTTTGATCAGACTTCATTTTTCCTCAAGTCTAGCTAAAGTTCATTTCCCTATATTTCAGATATCATATATATAAGGAGGAATCTGACTGGAAGATCATGAAGGTCCTTTCTGGTCCATATATTGTGTATACATATGTTATATGTACATGGTCATTCAGGGATTACAAAGCCAAGTGTCCACAGGAGCAGGCAGGTAACCTAAATGTAAGGTAGGTCAGTATGGACTGCAGCAGTGTTTCTCAAACTTGGCACCCTTGACGTTTGGGGCTGCATGGTTGTAATGTGTTAGAGGCTATCCTGTTCATTGTAGAATGTTTAATAGTATTACTGGCCTCAACTCACTACTGCCAGTAGCACACCCCACCTCTCGCTATGACAATAAAAACTGTCTCCAGACATTGGCAGATGTACCCTGAGAGCAAAAGCACCCTAGAATAAGAACCACTGACTACAGAACATGGTAGAACTCAGTTTAAAATGCACAAGCTCCACTCCTCTCTAGCAAGGTGGGAATACTGGCCCATGATTGCCAAACCTGAAACATTTTCATTGGAAGCCAGAATTCTAGATATTTTCAAATCTCAAAGCACAGTTTTAAAATACTAGTATACAAGTATCTTTCCTACATTATTTCTAGAGTATGATTGTGAGGAGGATGAAACATTTGAGGGTTCTCAGTAACTTCTGAGCTGGAGCATCTCCAACATAGGAATATAAATTTTATGTAAATGCATGTCTGAGATAGGTCGTTTTTGAGTATTAGCCAGCAGGAAAGAGAGTAGTGTAGGTCATTGGAAGTGTGCAGAGCAGTTTGAAATTATGGGGAAAAAGAGCTGCCCAGAGAAAGAATGAGGTAAAAAACTTATTGCTTTTAGATTAATATGTTTATCTTTCATGAATTCTTCCTAGTATCCTTTTCTTTATCTTGGCTGTTCATGGGCTGTATCTGTAGCAAGTTGTTAGAATTTTTACAATACCATTGCTAGGTAGCATCTCCACCATGTCCTGACTCTCTAAGGAAAAAAAATCAGACTCAGAATGAGGATATGACATCATTGCTCATTCATCGACCATATGCACCATTTACTGGTTTATCTACCTGAGAGATTAGATGCACACCCTACTGGAAATAAACATCTTTATAAAACCAGCAATTTCAAAATGTTTAATTTATTTGTACCAAGACTTCTGCTCTCTTTTAATTAACATGATCAAATAAATGCCTCTGAGTCAATTCTCCAAAAATAATATTTTTTTTATTAAAAAAATCTTTAATAATAATATTACATTTATGGAAAATGGAGCAATAGAATAGCAATTCTTAAGATGATATTTCTCTTTAAATGAAAAATGCTGAATGTGTCACATCTACTAGGAATATAATAATTAAGAATTATAGTTATTTCACCAAGTATTAATAGTAATTTATTATATTTTATAGTAAATAATAATAAAAATCCTTTTATTATAAGAAAAATAATTCGGAGTGATTCAAAGGACATAGTACCATGTCGTAATCAAAAGAACTGGTCATAGAAAAGTGAATGCATGAGATTTCAAGGTGACTGACTAAAATCAAACTTCTACCAGTTTGATCTTTTATTCTGTCAATTATTTCACTGACTTGGAATCCTTGAAGTCCAGTTTTGACAAAACTAACTCTCTAAAGTGTGAGAAGATGGTGATAGCAGAGTCTAGCAGTTTAAAAGTTATATGCTCAGGAAATATTTCAAAAGGTGTTAGACTGACTAAAGAAGTCTACCATCTTTATGATGCCAAAGAATCTAAACTTCACAACATGATATCTTTGGTTGCCAAGGTGTGTATTTTGTAATTCAGTGACCGAAAATGGTTTTGGAAAGCTTCACCCTCACAATTCTCCTTAGAAATAGATGGGGTTCTAAGCAGTAGTGGGGTAGAGGAGTTTTGTTCAGCTCCCCCAGGCCAATATTTCTCTTATGTCACCTACTCTCTACTATACCTTTGGTTGTCTCACATTTATTCCCAAATTCATTCTTAGGAAATGATCTTATTTTTACAATTTAGGGTGTGTTTGAGTCAACATGTTGATGTATCAAGTAAGCTTAATCTCTAACTATGGAATAAATGACTATTTCTAGTTATAGAAATTTTAAGCATCAGCTCTAAGATAAAAAAAATAACCTGTCATGTAAGAAGAAATTCTATCTTTGGCCCTTGTAATCACAATGTGTGGATGGCATAATGCTAAATAAACAGTAGTCCTATTATGATTGTGCCTATGTCAAACTCTTATGTAGCTTGGTTCAGCCTAGGAAGAATTCTGGATTTATCAGTAATATGGTTTAACCTCAACCCTTGGATCTCAATGAAAGGAGGTATAGGCATGAAACCAAGACAGCATTAGAGCACCCCCAGAGAGTGTTTTGACATGTGGCCAATGAGACCAGAAAACTTTGAGTCTCATTGGCTAGAGACTGTGCTTCACTGCTTCCTCTTTTTCGCCCTTATCTAAAGTTCTCAAAGACTTGATGGAAAATTTCACCAGTGTTAAAAGTCTTTTTCAAACTGTACAGAAAAACTCGACTAGTTGGGGACTGTCTGAATTTTTATGCAGGAGCAAGAACTAGCCTAACTGAGTAGAATTAGGGAGATAGCAAAATAAAAGTTGCTTGAGAATTACATAGCATGGGTTGCACCTTAATCAGGGTCAAGGTGACAGACAATGTTTTGATTCATTTAATATCCACTATAATCAGGTTTGCATCAGCTTTGGAAGAAGAATGTGTCCAGTTTTTCCAAATCCAATATCCCACATGCATGGCCCACATCTGGTGCAAGGGAGACAATCATCACTATTTGCCCTGAGAAACTCTAGGGGTGTGAGTGCTCCTTTGCCCCATTTCAGGTACTAAGACCATGATTCAAAGCTCCGTAATGCTCACCTTACCTCATATGTCACATTTCAGTACTTCATCTACTTCTATCCTACTCAATCCATCAAATAGCCAATTGCTGAACCTATGGCTAGGAAAAACACTATAGTCCTCAAATGAGTCCCATGAGCTGCAATTCATATGGCCCTTCTTCCCATGTCCTATGCAAAGAAAGTTTGTAAGATTAAGGTATATGCTCACTTGAGATTTTGTGACAGCAAACATAACAGATTTTAACACCTTTGTTTTATAGTAATCAGCTCCGCTAAGTGAGAATAGTGATTCTGTGTGATTCTTTTACCCAAGCATCAATCTCTGGGAGGACCTCTCCCAAACTCCTTTCTAATGAAAGTACTCCTCAATAATCTAGTATCACGAGAATTTTCTCAGTCTAGGACCAGGTCATATTCCTAAGAGGCTGTCTGTACTAAGTCAATTCCCTTTCTGTACAAGGGCAATTTTTTTCTGTAGTTTAGGGCATTAACAAAGTAATTTTAAATCTTATTTTTCTTTGGATATTCCCTGAAGAGCATGTCTGTTCCAGAAAATCCTGACAGAGGGTATCATTAAAGCTAAAGTTATCTAGAAATAAGAGTCTTCCTTTTATGTATATTTATGGCCACCAAACTGAACAATTCCGAGGCAACCATTCACATGATAGTCAGCATGCATGGCCTTATGTGGCAGCCTTATACATGGTTCCTATGCTTTTTTGGCAGAAGCAAGAGAAAAAAAATGTTTAATAGTCACAAAGTATATGGGTGTATGTATGCATGTGTGTGCTGTATTAACTGAAGATGCACATTGAGAGAGACCCCCCCCAAAAAAAACAAAAAAAATGCACATCTGGTTGCTCACAAGAAGATAAGCTCCATGATAGAATCTTTTGTATTCACTTCTAAACCCTAAGCACTTAGACTGATTCTTGACACAAAATAGACCCTTCAATAAGTATTTGTTGAATAAACAAACCATTTTTGTTTCATTCTCGATAATAGAAAATTGAAAGTAATACCACTCAGTTACTCTGAGTCTTCAAAAAAATATAATTTATTTTGTATTATCTTAATAATAAAAGACATTTTGAGAAAATAAATTTAATTTTGACAATTTATAAGGCTTCTAATCTGTGCTAGCTACAGTCCTAGGTGCTTTTCCATAAGTTATTTAATTTGATTTTCCCATTAACTCTGCAATGGAAATATAGTCATACATGTTTTTACAAATAAGAAAACAATGCTAAAGAGATTTAGTTTCTCATTTAAGGTAATGTATAATAAATTGCAAAATAAGGATCTGAATATTGTTTTTTTTACTTCAAGTCCAGTGGTTAATATACTCTACTGAAACATGTATTTTAATTTTTATGTAATTTTATTTTATGACATGTTTCATTACATTATTTATTCCAAATTCATTTCTTGTGTTGTCATAAGAGAAACTGTTTATGCCAGAGGAGAGGAGACAATAAGAATACTTTTAATTTTGGCCCTACACTTTTCTACCTAATCCTTCTTCCGTTCAGTTGAAATGCATTTTTAGGCTGAACTGATTCTGATCCAGATCTGCAGTCCCTAACAATGTAAGGGAGACGTGGGACCTGTGGTGGATGGTAGAGTGGGACGAGATGAGCAGAGAATGACATGGGTATTGTATTAATTAATAAGAGTGTCTGGTTGTCAAAGAACCTCTGAGATGTAAGACTACTTTGAAGCAACCTATTTTTAATAACAACAGGTAGATGTTAAAGATTCTTTTATGATCATAAAAGTTTGAAGCTCAGTTTCTACACGACAACAAATATCTACATGGCTTAGCTCCTGATTGTATTCAGAAAAGAATGTGACCTGTAATTGGGAGTAGACCGATTCTGAAATAGAAATTAGAGGAGCAACACTGATTTTGAAATATCAGTATCTATATGCTTCCAATTCAATATTTCAAAGGTTTTGAATCATATGAAATAGTATAGAAAAGCACAGTTAAAAAGCACAGTTAAGTTTTATTTTTAATAACCCTATTATGATAGCTTTTAATATAAAATAGACAAAAGATAATCATATACTTTAAATTTTCTGATACCGGTAAAGTTACAAAATAAATATGAACATTGAGCCTCAATGTATATGTTCTCCACTTTAAGGATTTCCTGAAATATAGAGGCAAACTTAGATGGTTTATCACCCATATGTGCTCTGTATTTCTTTTAATTGTTTATCTTATTGCCTGTATTATTGGTTTATTTCTTTGTTTTCCATCATTAAATGTGTATTAGATGAATTAATGAATAAGCACAAGACAATAATGTAGCTAAAATATGTTACTTTCTTAAAGAACTTTGACAGTATTTGCTTAAGCCATGCTTTATCGAATTGTCTATATTATAAATATGTCTCATAAATATTGTTCTTTAGGTTTCTTCTCATTCTTAAGTGTGAACAATGGTGATATTCTTTCTCCAGATCAAACCAAATGGTGGAGATTGCATTTTGTAACAGTAATAAGCAAAGTATGAGCAATAACAACTCTTCTAGACTAGTGGTTCTCAAACTTCAATATGCACCAGTATCATCTGGAGAGATAATAAAGAACACAGAAGAGCAGACTAATTAAAGAGATAGTTCTAGTCTTTTTATTTCACCAAATTCCCAAGTGATTCAGATAATCAGCTAAAGTATGAGAACAATTTTTCTAGTGGAAAATGATTGAATTACCATACAACTCCACTCCCTGCTCTCACTACCCTGAACTGATAGGGAGCCACAAAAGAATAAAAGACACACACATAAAAAATAAACAGTGCTAGTAAATGACAGTGCTCCCTAACACATGTAACCCATCAAAATCCTTTTGAGTTTGAAGGAAAATACAAATTGTTTAGAGGGTTTTTATATTAAGTTTATTTCTCTGGGTGTGTGCATGTGTGTGTTTCCACAGATCTTTTCTTCAAACGAAATCTTATATGGACTCTGCATATGTAAAATCCAATGAAATTGAAGCTTTTCTGTTGGAAAGGAATGTAGTCGAGTGAGGCAGGGCTTGGCCCCTTGTTCACTAACTGCCCTTTTGCCTTTTGCCTTTTGTCGTGGCTTTTAAGAACTTTCCATGGAATTCCTAGTGTGTTAGAGCACAATTTGAAAACCGCCAATATAGTTTAATATCTTTTCCCCATCATATCCTCCTGGATTCTTTTTTGTTAGATATAGCCAATGCTGATGTGATAAATCATGAAAATCTAACTTATACCTGATTCTCACATTTAGGAAGGCACCTACAAGCCAGGAAACATATGTCAGATCTACTAAAAGAAAAAAAGCAAGATGATATTCTTGGCTTAAATTTGCCTCTGGACAGAAAGAAAAGCATGAAGAAAAACACTGAACATGCCAGGCAGACAAGTTTTCATTCGGCAGTTGCCAGTTTGGCTTCCTATTCTCTTCTTCCTGTTTCAGGAGACGTGTCTTTTTCAAGGGGAAAGGGAAGAAAAAAGTTTCCTTCTGTTATTCCATGTAAGGTCATTTGCTCCCTTACTCTCATAAAATGATAACATTACTTTCTAATTGATTGTTGAGATTGGCTTATTATTACCTTATTTGACGCAATCATTTTAACCAGAAGTTAATTTTTTCTTTATATATGGATCTCAAATTTTTTTTAAAAATTTCATTTAACAGTTTAAATTCCTTGGCAAACTGACTTGTGACTTTTAGAGGGGCGAAGGAAAACCTGATATTAGTTATTAATCAAACTGTGTAAGCTCTGAAGACAGTAAACAAATGCACATTTCATAGAGCTCTATGCTCTTTATTTCAAAAGGAATCTGTCTGACATGAAAAACAGAGAAATGATATATTTTTTTAATTTTTAATGTAAAAAGACAATATTCACCTATGTTGCAAAGAGCCCTGACAAGAAGCACAAGCATAAAAATAGATAAAATGCTTCTTTAGTAAGCCTGCAAATACTCCTTTCATATCTGACATGACAATTTCCTTTTTACAATTATTTCATAGGTTTAAGTCACTAGAGTATAAGCTTCTTAAATCTACTTTCCAGAAAACAATTGTTAGAAGTTTCCAAAACTGATCTTTAATTCTTTTACTAGGGAGGCAGGAAGAAATTTTACTTTTCCTTTTTCAGAAGAATTTCAGAATCCTTCTGGGAGAAACACATGTGGATGATGTATTGGGATTTTTTTACTGTATGCTCTAAACTGGTTTATTGTCATTCTTAAAAAATTTTTGTTCAACTTGCTGAATTTAGAGATATTTATGGGAGAAAATTCTCTCTAGCTGCAACAAGAACAGAGAAAGAGAAAGAGGGAAATTTCTTATTAGTATTAAAATATGCATCTATAATAGTAAAGTAAAGCCCAGTATTTATGTATTTCAAAACTGGAAGGAACAGACAACAAGATGTGCAGTTAGCGCTTCTCTCTCTCCCATATCTGTATTTATGCACATGGACTGTGCACCCACATTCGTGTGCTCATTGCAACGTGCAGTTTGTTATCCATGTGCATATACAGATTTTGTGCTGGCAAGTGTATGTATTAGCCAATGTCAAGTTTTCGCTTTCAGAGTGGCGCCAAAAATTTTATCTTTAAATTCATAAGTGTCATAGACTTTCAGAAATCTTGTCTTCTCCAGTTGCTACACCTAGACTCACATATTTAAAAGGAATTTAGAATGAAAACTAATTTTTCCATCATGCCACAAGTTTTGCTCCATTTTGATTTTTTGACTTTAAAAAGGTAGGCACAATATAAGTACATAAAGCAGTAGGCAAGATATACAAAATAAATGTAAATGAGTTCAATATTAGACCAAATGGTCTTTTATGTAAAAAAATATATAAAAATAGAAAATGAACCTAAGTCAAAAATTTTACTTTTAGCATAAGGATATTGATGAGAAAATTTTTACTTCCAGTGTGAGGAAATAGCAAAGGTCAAAAGGCCCCTTGTTTTCATACAACTCCAAGTTTTTAATGATCTGACATACTTCATGCAAAAGAAATCCTCATGGTTTATTATAGGTTGAATTTTGACCAATCTAGAATGCTAAATATAACTGAATATCTTGGCAGTGATGGGAAAAGAGGATTATTTTGCTTAAAATTCTTGGAATATGGCCTAAAAAAATTCATTGTGAAAACCAGAACCTCATCTACACTTGTCAGTGTTTACCACCTTCAGATGTGGAAGAAAATGTAGTTAATTCTATTAGAGTCTCAATGTTTGCACCAATTTCTCTTCAAGGTGGGAATGTTAAACCATTATTTGTTGCTATGCTACAGGGCCTCAGAAATCCAAAAGTATTTTCACTTCTATTGGGATAAGGTACAGGCTTTTCCTAAATGCCAATTTCTCTGTTTAAAGCAGCAATAGGAGAGAATGCTATGTTCTGATGAAAATCACCTATCCCTATGGGAAACTCAGAAAGACCTCTTTGAGGGATGGGATATGAATCTTATGGATTAGAAACCTTGGTCTTGGCTAGGTACTTCGTGTAGCTGGCATCTCAGCTCAAACACCAAATGATGGTGATTATACACTATTTCTCTCTCTCTCTCTCTCTCTCTCTCTAACTCTACCATCTTTCTAGCTCTCTCTCTTTCCCTCCCTCCTTCCCTCCTAGCAAAGATAAGTTTAGAAGGGTTTAATGGTTAATTTTATGTGTCAACTTAACTAGGCCGCAGTGTGCCCAGATATTTGGCCAAATGTGATCCTGGATGTGTTCTGTGATGGCGTTTTAGATAAGATTAACATTTAAATTGGTGGACTTTGAGTAAAGCAGACAGCCCTCCATAATGTGAATGGGCCTCATCTAATTAGATGAAGGCCTGAATGGAACAAAGAGGTCAGCTTTCTGCAAGTGGGGGAATTTTCCAGCAGATTGCTGTAGACTTCACTTACAGCATTGGCTGGTCTGGGTCTCCAGCCTGCCAGCCTACCCTGCAGATTTTGGACTTTTCAAGTCCTCATAATCACATGAACCAATTCCTTACATTAAATCAATCTCATATATATATGTATACATATGTGTATTTCCTATTGCTTCTGTTTCTCTGGAGAACTCTGACTAATACATGAGGTAAAACTTAAATTTCATTTCTAAGGACTTGGAAATTAATAGTATTTGGTTCAGAATGAGAAAATTATAGTCACCAAATTCCCTGGTAGTTTGATGACTCCTTGACTGAACAGAAGTAAAGCTCATGTTTTGTCAGGAGAGATTGAAATACTAATTAACAAGAAAACCAGAATGCAAGAGTTAAGAACCTCTTAACTTTTAACATTTTCATTCATCCTTTTATCTATTCATTCATTTATTAAATAATCAGCGACTACTTACTGATAGCTTCCGAGATGCCAGATACTGTACTAGGCAGTGAACATCCTCAGATTGCAACAATCAGGAGATAGAAATTACACAATAGGTTTTACAGGGGAAGTTTAATATAAGAATTATTGACTATAATTTATATGGAGACTTTATATGGTACCCTAAGAGTAGGGGAGAGTAACCAAGGAAACTCAAGGATTACATTGGTGGAGGTGTAATTCAGGCACCATAGAGCAGAAATATTGACTAGTCTCACTAAGCAAGAGCTAGTCTGGAGTTGCTGGGGAAATACAGGCAACCCTCCAGAGTACAGGTGCGGGGGTAGGCCATCAATAACTTGTGGCATGGCCATACAGCCTGCACTGGGGCTGGCTGTGGAACTTTGGGTTCCCTCTAGAGTAGGCTGTGGACAGGTTATTGCCAGACCCAGCATGCATGTGTGAGGGGTAGGGTGGTTTGCATTCTCTCTGTATGGATAGCACTGAATATCCTTATCCCCACCACTATTCCCATGAGAAATTACAGGAAGCCCTTTCCTCTTGGAGAGTCCTTTCGGTACTCTCTACTGAGAAGGCTTAACACTATGCTCACTTTGAATGAGAAAATGCTTACAGGAATTCCATGGTTTATTATAGAACACATATTGAAGGATGCTTTTGGAGCTGAGAGACAACTAATAACTGACATACAGGTGAATAAGATGTAGTCCTTGGCCTCCAGTTGCTCACTACTTAATATGGGGTACAGATTGTTAAATAGACAGTTATTCAATAGTATGACAAATGTAACAGAGGTTAGTGTGGCATTCTATGGTAAGACACAAGAGGGGAACCTAATCCAGTTTTGCAATGATGGAGGATGGGGGTCATTATTATTTTTTCTGGTCACAGATTTATCAGGAATCTATAGTCTCCATAGTATAACTCCTTAGGCAAATTGAGTTAGAACTATCCTCCTATAGAACTGTCTACAAATTGCTCAGAAAGCCCTCAAGATAATGTCACTTCTTCCTTCACCGAATGCAGTTCATACCTTACAATAATTAAATTATTTTCATCGCTGGATCTGAATCAGATTTCTTGCAAAGTATTTAGATTTCTTGATTTTTAGAGAAACAAACAAACAAGCAAATGAAAGACTAAAAAGACATTTAAAATCATAATATCTTCAGTAAGGAGAGCTGGGAACTTCACTCTACCCCCCCCTCCCATATACACACACACACATATACACAACAGAAGTCCAGAAGAACATAAATAGTTCCATGGTACAGTGTCCTGCACTGAGCATACAGTAAGTACTCTGTCAATGGAAAAGTAACTTCTTTTTTTCATCTGCGTCAAAAGAACCAGATTCCTGCTAAATCTGCTTCAGCCAGTGAACATTAGGCAACCTCTTAATATAGAACTCATACTAGACATTGTTATTTCAAATGTCATAACATTATAGATGTTATAAAGAACCATATAAATATCATTGTTATTATTTAAGATAACTGACCTTCTGGTTGGAAGATATTGCTTAAAGAGTATTTTTTGTGAGTTCAAATACAACAAAAAAAAAACACAAGTATAGTCCACAACCATGTTAGACCTTTTTATTTTTTAGGCGAGGCAATCCTTGGTTGATCTCACATATTGCAAGGACATTGTCAGCTTATATTATAATCTCTTATTTTTTTATTTTTTATGCATATAGCACCTGGTCTTCCTAGGTGGTCTCCCATTCAAGTACTAACCAGGCCCAACCCTGCATAGCTTCCAAGATCAGATGGGATTGGGCTTATTCAGTGTGGCATGGCTTAGACTAGACCCTTTCTTTTAACCAATTGTACCTCCTTCTCCAACCTGTTGCTAGCTTTTCTATTTTTACTTCTTGGGCTCTTTAAATTTGCTCCCTCAGCCAGCCCCCGAATAGCTGGGGAGCCCAGCCCTAAGCACTAAATTGAGGCAGCATTTTTCTTTCAGTCATGATGGACTGGGGAGCAATCTAGGACTTTTGGGTTGGGTGAATAATTCCTTGCCATTTAAGAGTCATAGATGATAGACAAAAAATAGCACAGGAAAGAGCCTATCCAGAATAGAAACCCAAAATCACAATGATGAAGTAATAATAATAATATTAATAATAAAATGAAATTTGGGTTGCTTAGAATAACTTTGTGATCCTTAACAGTATCATGTTTCACATCCTTCTCTCATATAGAAGTATTGGAAAAAGAATACTTTTCCTACAGTGATTGTTTTAGCTCGTAAAGAATTGGGTGGTATCTCGTTGACTTCTGTGCCCCTTAAGGAGGATTTGGCAGCTGATGGTGAAAATACATCCTTATCATAGAGTTGAAATGACAGCTATCCCCTGCCCCTAGCATCCAACTCTATGAGAAGCTGAGGAAGTTCGAAAGATTATATCTGCTCATACTGCAGAGGAAACATTTTCTGGAAACAAAACATACCTTTCTGTAAGTCTTATGGTTGCCTGCATTTCGAACAAGCCTGCTAATATGCACCTTGCTGTTTGTTGCTTTCCTCAACCACATTAACTAGAGAGATTTTATGTCACTATTAAAAATTTTAAAAAGGAAAAGAAAAAAAAAGAACGATTTGTTATTGTCCATGTCCCTTGGAAAGACTATGAGCCAGAAAATATGTATAAAATGTTTAACTATAAAATAACTTCCTCTCTGAAATTTCCTTTAGGAAAAGCTACATTCATTGATGCCATAAAATAACTTTATGTCATATGCCTTGTTTTCTTCCTGTCTCTCTCTCTTTTTTTTTTTCCTTTGATGGAAGAAAAGGCTATTATCTTCTGAATGGGACAAAGAAGGTTGTCATGCGTCTCCTGCTTGATGCTTTCCCATGCTATAATGAAATCCTCATTAGCGAACATCCAGTCAACCAATTATTTGAGTCCACCATTTACATTAAAATATAGATAAAATATAAAGTGTGAGTTACACAAAAGGGAATTTGTCAGATTTCTCAATAAAAAAAAAAAACCCTATGTCATAGAAATATCCTTTCTCTAATCAAAATATCACCTGAATGAAGTCATCATGTTTAGCCTGATTGCATTTTCCTCATATATGTGCAGCTGCATTTGCCTCTCCATAAATGTCATTTGATTATGAGAAAATAAACAGGAAGGGACTCAAAGGGAGTCAGTACAGGGCCTGCTTGTTTACCTGCGGCAGCTTTCTTAGCTGAAGAACAAATGTCATGCAAATGGTGCACCGGCAATGAGCTGCCAATCACCCTGGCTTGGCATTCATGATGATTTGCTAAATCATTTAAAGAGACATGCTTTACTAAATGAAAAAATATCAGCGGCAAGGGCCTGTGTTTAAACACGAGGCTGAGTTATTATCCCAGTAGGCTGGAATGAAATGAAGACATCTTCCAATTAAAGCTTGCAGATGAACCCAGACAAACCCCCCTTTTTTTCATAAAGACAGGCAGATTATGATTGGGAAGGAACAGCGACAGAGGCTTTCATTACACGCTGATTATGGTGATAAAATTCCCAGCGCTGTGTGTCTGCGGGCCCAACTTCACATTTGAAGGTTTTTAATATAATTTCCTTAGGGTGAAATGCTGAAGATTTATTAAACTTTATGAAGGGCTTACAGATCCAATTTAAGAGGACATATCATAGGGCAAAACTGACAGACGATAAAATACATTCCAACTATAAGAGAAAAAAAAAAGCAAGGAGAAAGTTGAGCCGTGAAACTGTTTTTAAACATTTTTTGTTGGTGCTGGTATTCAAGTGAAATCAATCATTGCCCCCAGTGTTACAGCCTTGTTGCTCCATTGAGGTTTTCTTCATGCTTTTTACAGAAGGTAGATATTCAGGCCACAGTAGGAATGCTTAGAGAACTCACCTAATTTTATTTAAAAAATAAAATCACTAAAATAATTT
>NW_011889054.1:1924633-1962982 GCF_000151845.1 Pteropus vampyrus | reverse complement strand
ATCATGTTTCACATCCTTCTCTCATATAGAAGTATTGGAAAAAGAATACTTTTCCTACAGTGATTGTTTTAGCTCGTAAAGAATTGGGTGGTATCTCGTTGACTTCTGTGCCCCTTAAGGAGGATTTGGCAGCTGATGGTGAAAATACATCCTTATCATAGAGTTGAAATGACAGCTATCCCCTGCCCCTAGCATCCAACTCTATGAGAAGCTGAGGAAGTTCGAAAGATTATATCTGCTCATACTGCAGAGGAAACATTTTCTGGAAACAAAACATACCTTTCTGTAAGTCTTATGGTTGCCTGCATTTCGAACAAGCCTGCTAATATGCACCTTGCTGTTTGTTGCTTTCCTCAACCACATTAACTAGAGAGATTTTATGTCACTATTAAAAATTTTAAAAAGGAAAAGAAAAAAAAAGAACGATTTGTTATTGTCCATGTCCCTTGGAAAGACTATGAGCCAGAAAATATGTATAAAATGTTTAACTATAAAATAACTTCCTCTCTGAAATTTCCTTTAGGAAAAGCTACATTCATTGATGCCATAAAATAACTTTATGTCATATGCCTTGTTTTCTTCCTGTCTCTCTCTCTTTTTTTTTTTCCTTTGATGGAAGAAAAGGCTATTATCTTCTGAATGGGACAAAGAAGGTTGTCATGCGTCTCCTGCTTGATGCTTTCCCATGCTATAATGAAATCCTCATTAGCGAACATCCAGTCAACCAATTATTTGAGTCCACCATTTACATTAAAATATAGATAAAATATAAAGTGTGAGTTACACAAAAGGGAATTTGTCAGATTTCTCAATAAAAAAAAAAAACCCTATGTCATAGAAATATCCTTTCTCTAATCAAAATATCACCTGAATGAAGTCATCATGTTTAGCCTGATTGCATTTTCCTCATATATGTGCAGCTGCATTTGCCTCTCCATAAATGTCATTTGATTATGAGAAAATAAACAGGAAGGGACTCAAAGGGAGTCAGTACAGGGCCTGCTTGTTTACCTGCGGCAGCTTTCTTAGCTGAAGAACAAATGTCATGCAAATGGTGCACCGGCAATGAGCTGCCAATCACCCTGGCTTGGCATTCATGATGATTTGCTAAATCATTTAAAGAGACATGCTTTACTAAATGAAAAAATATCAGCGGCAAGGGCCTGTGTTTAAACACGAGGCTGAGTTATTATCCCAGTAGGCTGGAATGAAATGAAGACATCTTCCAATTAAAGCTTGCAGATGAACCCAGACAAACCCCCCTTTTTTTCATAAAGACAGGCAGATTATGATTGGGAAGGAACAGCGACAGAGGCTTTCATTACACGCTGATTATGGTGATAAAATTCCCAGCGCTGTGTGTCTGCGGGCCCAACTTCACATTTGAAGGTTTTTAATATAATTTCCTTAGGGTGAAATGCTGAAGATTTATTAAACTTTATGAAGGGCTTACAGATCCAATTTAAGAGGACATATCATAGGGCAAAACTGACAGACGATAAAATACATTCCAACTATAAGAGAAAAAAAAAAGCAAGGAGAAAGTTGAGCCGTGAAACTGTTTTTAAACATTTTTTGTTGGTGCTGGTATTCAAGTGAAATCAATCATTGCCCCCAGTGTTACAGCCTTGTTGCTCCATTGAGGTTTTCTTCATGCTTTTTACAGAAGGTAGATATTCAGGCCACAGTAGGAATGCTTAGAGAACTCACCTAATTTTATTTAAAAAATAAAATCACTAAAATAATTTTGAGGTCCTTAATTCATAAAAATTCTCAACATTTATAGTTTTTCTGTAGTGAAATGTGCATGATGCTCTTTCTTCCCCCAGGATACCACTGTTAAGACATTATGCTGATATGGATGCAGACCTGTTTCCTCTAACCATTTTCATACAGACATTTGTCAGAAAGACAGGCTTAGCAACTTCAATTGGCTCTTTGTTTCTTCAAAAGTTTCAAAACATTTGTAGAGACTATTTCTCTTTAATTTTTATCATGGTTCCATGAGTCTGTGCAGATGAATTTCGGCAGGATTTTTACATAGGGAAATAAGTAGTACAGGATCCAAGTTCCACTTGGCAGGAAGAAATGTTTTCTAGGTACTGACAATGTAGATAACTCACAAGCATTGCTCATCACTCAAAACAGGGAGCAGGTAAGAAAGGCACAGGAAACTGATGTCCTCTGTCACCTTTACTTGGGAGGCCCCCAACCCTGAAATCTGCCTAAATTGCTCTATAGATAAGATTTCTTGGTCCAGACTTTTTTATGGGATAATCTCTCCTTCTTTCTGTTTTTCTTTCTTTCTTTTCTCTCTATAGCTTTTTTGAGGTACAATTTGTGGCATAAAAACATACCCATTTTAGGCATATGATTCAATGCTTTTAGAAAATTTACAAAGTTGTACAACCCTAATCATAATCCAATATTTGGACATTTTTTTATCACCCCAAAAAAGACCCTCCACACTTGTTTGCAATCAATACCAGTTCCACCCTGCAGTCTCAGGCAACTTCTAATCTGCTTTACTTCATATAAATGGCATGGTAAAATATGTAGCTCTGTCCCGCTGCTTTTTTAACCAGTTCAAGGCTAGACGCAGATCTCACACTGGCACTTGGTAGGGGCTTGATTTATATTCAAATCATGCTGAAAAACAGATCAAGTCAAGGCAGAATTAGCCTTGTTGAGTTTTCATGGTGAAATACTTTCTTAACTGGCTGTGGTGAAACTTACCAGGTGGGAATTAAAGCCTCTTGAGTTTTTTTTGTTTTTTGTTTTTTGTTTTTTGGTTTTTTTTTTTTTTTGGAGAGGGGGGAATTTTTAGTAGATCTCAAAATGTAATCTTTCTTATAAAGAATCTATTACATTTTATAAAAATATTTTGTTTGTTTCTCATTAGAAAGATTTATCTTCACTGATTTTTGTTCTACACTCTCATACAGCTCCTGGAACAAGGAGATAAATCCCAGTTAGGAGGCGAATGAGACAGGAAACTGAATGTGACACATGAGCTAGCTTGGATCTTGAATCAAGGAAAATAAAATACTATAATGATATCATTAGGGATAATTAGTGAAATTTTAATATAGACAGTATATAGGAAGTAGTAATACATAAATCCTGGATTTAGATCATTGTTCTGAGAACATCTTTGTCCTTAAGAAAAATATGCCAAAGCATCTGGGGTAAAGAGTGTGATGTCCAAAAATACACACACACACACACACACACACATACACACACACACACACACGTAGAGAGACAGAGGGGAGGGTAGAAGAAGGAAAAAGAGAAACGAAGAGAAAGAGAGAGAGGTAAAAAGTTAACAATTGATGAATTCTGGTAACTCCTCTGTAAATTTCACATTATTTCAAGAAAAAAAGTTTAAATGGTGTCGCTGTGATAATAATTATAAATTGAAAAAAATAAAAAACAAACCCTCTTATTTGTATCTGCTCTTTCCTCAGGATTGAGTGTTTAGAGCTCAGGTCATCAAAGAAAATGATGATGATATTTATTAAGAACTCATTATATGCTAAGTGTTTTGATTTTTCTTCAAAACAAAAGGTAAGAACATGGCTGATTGCTAAATGCTTTGTATTTAAGTATAATGGCAAGAACAGGATGCCCCATAACTTTTTTTATGACACCCTGACCACAACACAAACACTTAGAGGTCATGAGAGGCTGAAGAGAGATCATGGTCCAGTTTTTCATGTCAGGTTAGAGAGTGCTGGAGTCCAGTACTTGGCTCCAGTCATTTAGTGTGGTTGCATCATTGAATAACTAAGAACCATTAGGTGCTTCATAATGATAAAAATACTAGCCACATTCAATGTATGCTTCCAATTACACAAAGTATACATGTGCAATGAATGTTTGTGTGTATGTGTGCACGTGCACGTGCATGCTTATGCGTGTAGATATATACTCTTATTGGCTCCTCACAACAATATTTTCAGATAACTACTAAGTCCAGAATAAAAAAAATAAAATCATGTCCAGAATGCAAAAAATTTAAGATTGCTCAAGGTCTTAAGGCTAGTAAGCCAGGTCCATTTGACATCATGAATGATTTTCTATCTCTAATTGGCTGTGTCTTTGTCAGCCTATCCATCCAGGTATAAGAAATAAAAATATGTGTCCCCTATTTGCATTGTAAAGTTGATAAGGGGATTTATGAAACAAATATGTTATGTTATCCTTCATGAAAAAATGAAAATAAAGTTTCTTTTGCAGAGCAACTGAAGCCCTGGGGACATGACTATATATTAAAGAAAACCCAATTTCTAGTCTGCTGGTTGTGTCATTCTCATGTATACTAATTGCATATCCCATTGATTAATAATGGGATGTAGGTATGAAGAAAGAAGGTATTGCTTGCTACCTAACTATTGAAGAAAATTATTTACTGGTGTAACTACTCATGAGTCATATTCTAATGGATTCTTGAGAACAGATTAATATGACTAATAGTGATATAATATAAATATTTAATTATATAGCACAAATAATATCATTATATAATGTTATTATATGACACATACTAATAATTGATAGCAATGGAGATATCATTTATTATTTCTTCAACTATTTATTTTCATTATTTGGCAAATATTCCATAGTGCGATTTATTTTTATTTTGTTGTTTTTGTTTTCATTTTTTTACCCTAGTTGCTACCACATATTTTCTATGGAGGAACGTAGCTTCAATCATTGTTCTCTCATTTTCTTATTTATTTCTAATTATAGCTAGAAGTGCTTCAGAAACATCTCCTTGGGTATTGGCATTAACTTTTCTGTTCCTGTACACACTTTCTTTATTCCTCTGTCATCTTCTAGAACTAAAAGACTACGCGAGAGTTAAATTTTACAATACATAGTTCTTTTAAAATTGTAGCATTTAATTTATATTCCTGGGGCATTATACAGATATACAGTACCTTAAGATACCTTGGTAACTGGCAACAATGTTATTGTACAATTTGATAAAAATATAAAATATGTCCCAAAAGTGTGCTGGAAACAAGGAGACAGGACAGAATGGCTTTCCTTGAGCATCCAGACAATGGAACTTCCCAGTCTGCAATTCTGCCGTGCAGCTAGAAACACATCCTAATCTCCACCCTTCACAGAATCCCTCTCCAGATTGAAAGCTTCACTAGCTAGTGAATTACTTTATCCTCACTTCCCAGGGCCCCAAAGACCTTTATATCACTTTATTATTATGATGCAATTAAAACGTTTGTAATAACTTGGATTCTCAAGTATGAAACTTGTTAAACCATTGGCTAATGAAACTGAGAGAAATCTTTGAGATCATCTAAACTGACATCCAGTGTTCTAGAGTGATGCCTGGTTTGCTTAGAGTTGGAGGTAAAACTGAAGAAAAGAGTAGAAGAGAAGTGAAAGAAATTTTAACTGGCAGGGAATGGTAGTGATGATACAGAGCAAAAGAACAAAAAATGGAAGAAGTTCATTATCTTTGGGGAATTATAAAGTGACATTTAAATTCTGAGAGTGAGTAATAAAATGGAATTGAAAGATAATATTGAGAATTAGAGAAGTACCAAATAGAGTCTTTTGCCCTTTACGGATAAGTATGAATGAATTTTAAGAGACTCAATTCAAACAAATATTTAGTGAAATCTATTATGGCAAGGCATTCCTCCAGGCGCTGTATTTACCCAGATGAGTCAAACATGATTCCTGATTAGCAAAGAATTCAGTGATGGAGAGACAGAGAACTGCCCAACAAAGAAGAGTTTATGTCATTTAGGAGTGGAGAAAAAAGTAAGGAAAGATTTAAGGGAAGATTGTATCTTTGGGCTAGGGCTAAAAAGACAAGTGAGATTATAATGGTTGCAAGTAATAGTCTAGAGGTGTGGTCATTCTAGGTACACTGAATATCATGAACAAAAGGACACCAATAGAAAAGATTAAGAATCACACAGAATGAACGAAAAGTCCGGCTGGCTGGTATATAGATTTTATGTCAACCAGTACTGGGAAATAAGGCTGCCCTATGCTTGAAGAGTTTGTAATATGGCAAACAATGAAGAACACTGGATATTAACTTTGGGGTACAATTGACTCTTGAACAATGTGGAGGTTATTGTGCCAACTACCCTCGAAGTCAAAAATCCACATATGACTTTTGACTCCTGTTGTCCCTCAGTATCCACACAGGAGATTGGTTTCAGGACTTCCACAGATACCAAAATCCCTTATATAAAATGGCGAAGGACAATGCATGCAGTTGGCCCTCCACGTGCCTGGATTTCTAAATGCTGGCTGAAAATACTATTTTTGATCCGAAATTTGTTGAATCTGTGGATGCATATCCCGGGGACATAGAGGGCCAACTGTATATTTATCAAAAAAAAAAAAAAAAATCCATGTATAAGAGGACCCATGCAGTTTAAACCTCAAGTTTGAACAAGGGTCAACTGTGTTTGCTTTTTAAAAAAAGTTTTCTTTTACACAGACGACTGTACATGAACAAGAGTTGAAGCAGTGAGTAGAAAGGAAGGAGTAGAGGGCAGGGTGAGGGGTAGAAAGAGAATAGAACCAGAAAGTTATCCTAGATGAACCAAACTGAGAGCTTAAACTAGTGCAATAACAGAAAAAAGACAATGGATTCAAGAAAGAGCAGAAAAAAAGACTGAAAATTGACAACTGGATAAGGGAAGGGAAGATTAGAAGTTTTAGTTTGCAGATTTTTCTGCAGGGAAACACAAATTTGGTGATCTAAATTTCCTTTGATGTATTTAACAAATAGATATTTAGCATCTGCTATGGACCAGACACCCTGCTAAGTGCTCTGTGGGTTAAACAGATGAATTATGCAGATCTGTGTTCAAGGAACTTACAGCCTGCAGTAAAGATAAAACAAGATACATAGAAGCATTATAAAAAAATAGAATCAGATAGATTTTGTTACAAAGGTAAAAATCCAGTTCTATGGGATTCTTGTGGACAGAAGAGATCATTTCCTAAGAGGGAAATACTGAGAAAGGATTTGAGAAGGCAGAGAAATTGGGACAGAGCCAGGGAAAAAGAAAACAATTTTGACAGACTAAAATATTGGAGTAAGTGGCAGGAGGAAGAGAAAGATATATAGACTTACCTGGAAAAATTTCAGGAAGGGTTTAGATTTGTGGGAAATCTTAATCCACATATCTTATATAAATAATGTTAGGATTAGCTACAATATGTAAAGGACTTCCATAAATTCAGAACAAAAGCACCAGAGATATATATGTAAAATGTAAATATAAATAAATAAGGCTGGCTTTCATTATCAGCTTACAAATACTTTAAATATAGCTACATAGTTGACCATTCAAGATAGTCAATATCAGAAGACTTCTCATATGCTCCCAAAAGGGAGAAGATACATTTTATTCTGTTTTAAAAAATTTAAACTTCAGCTATAGAGGTTGTTTTATTATTTGGAATCTCCTGAAGTTTAAAAATCTGGTAGGTGAAAGCTGATGCTTAGCCCCTGAAATAAAACAAAACAAACAAAACAAAACAAAACTTAACAGTGGTCTTTTGTATCCCAAGGTCATGAATTGAAAAGCCGCAATTCTAAGTTCAGATCAGAATCAGCTCATGTTTAAAACCAAGCATGTGTTACAATGAATCTGAGTCATCTGGAAGACTAAATTATCAAGAAGCTACTTTCTGCCCTAAGCAAAGATTTCAGAACTAAATAAAAACAATATCACATACATCTTATAACAAAGAGTATTATGAGATTTGCATGTTATTTCTGACCCGGTTTCTCAATGAACCAACTCAAAGGGGGAAAAAAATAATCACTAAGAAAAAAGAACTGAGATTAAGCAATGTTTACTTATTCAGCTTCAAAGGAATTTGAATGGCCCTTCATGAAGTATGGGGAAGCCTCGGAAGCCAAGCTAGGCATTGATGTATCTGCACTGATAACAACTCAAGGTAGCGCTCTTGGGGGATGGCCTGCAGAAAACCAAGTTCTCAGGGTTAAACTGCATTCTCTAGCAGTGATTTCTGTGACCTGGGAAATGTTCTCTCTGATTTTCCCTTCAGCCATGAAAAACACCAGCTACTTGTTTTTCTCTCTTTCAAGGATTACTACTGGATTCTTTATTGAGTAATGTCTTCATTTGCAGTGTGGGTGAAGAAACAGAATATATAGCAATCTTGTTCTTAGTATAGAGCTTCATTAAGAGAACAGTGGCTAGGAGGAGAAACTGCCAAAAGTTATTAGCCAAGTCAGCTGTTCACGTATCCCTCCACCACACCCCAGCCCAGCTTCCCATGGCTCTCAACATGTCAGATTAGAAAACTCAGTTACCTGCCTGGGTTCCAGGATGTTTACCTGAGTTGTATCACCCAATAAAATGAGAAAAAAAATTTAGTTATATACAGAAAAATAGACTGACATCAGATGATCTGAACAATTGATATGTTTCCTTATTTTTATTCTATTTTAATCAGAGAGGCTCTTCATTATTGAATTAAAAAATTTTGCATGGTTCCCAGTCACAAAAAAGAACCAGAATAAGTAATGCGGATAATCATGAATAATAATTTCTTCCTAATATATTGTCCAACACCATCTTGCCACGCATGTAATACACAGTAATACCAATGGTAGAGTCTTGTTTTTGATCACCACACATAATTGGTTTCCTTCTTAGTAAATTCACTAGGCATTTCCTAGTACATAATTCCTATTAATAGTCTCAATAGCTGTTGTGGTGGTATGCGGGGAAAACCAGATCCAAACAAACCATATACTAAGTTTACATGCGGTTCAGAACTCAAGGATGTGAGATGAACTAAACCTGTTTCATTTAGATACTGAATACCGGAACTATACTCAGGTCCTAGGGAGCAATATGCCAACTTCTAGTTAACAGGTAATAGCAACAGACAAAATCTGCAACATTTCAAACAAGAAAAATTAAAAGTTGCCATGATTTATAAGTAATTTCTTGCTTCTATGAGCAGCTATTCCTAAAGGGAGCCTTATCTTGATACCGCCCCCCCCCCCCCCAGCCTTCCCTCCACATTCTTCTTTTTTCTTTCGGTCTTTGGCCTTGGCCAAGAAATCTGCTGTGCATTAGCTCTTGATTGACTGCTCTCAGCACTTTCCATCTCCTGTTCTATGTTAGTGAGTATTGATTCTCAGTATTGGATCTCTCCCTCTATGTCCCATATCAGGCACTATTAAGTCGGTAATATATTCTTTCTGCAGTGCAACACTTTCAGTTGCTTGAATATAAGTAGAAGCATAGTGTCACAGAATCCCAGAGCTAAAAGGAACTTTACTATTAATGCAGTTTAACTCCATCATTTTACAAATGATGAAACTAAAGCCTAGAGAGGTTAAGAGGCTTGCATATGATCAAGATCAATCAAGCACTGAAAAGGAGGGATCAAGAACTCAAACCTATGGATTCTGTTTGCAAGTCCAGCCCTATACTTTACTACCTTGCATAGTTCTTATCTTCTAGAACTCTGAGGCTTACTAATGAAGTAAACCTGTCATGCTATGGGCTTTGGCTGTAACAAAAGGACATATTAAGGAAGGAATCCAGAATAGAATGTTACACATAGAGGAAATCAATTCTTTAAGATTTCTAAATGCCAGTAAAATTATAAAAGATTTAAAATATTATTACTATTACCCAAAAAACTCCCTTGTGGGATCCTGGGAGAAGATAGGGAATTTAGAAAAAAAGATGTCTCTAAAATTTCAGGCAAATAAATTTCTTATGGCTGGCCAGTCATTCTCTGGCACCTGTCTAATGGCTTAGAAAATCCAGTTGCTTATGAATTTGTTCTCCTTTACCTGGGGTGTATAGAAACATGCAGAAGAGTTAGAGAGAGGTATATGGTTGGTTGGATATGGAACACAAGGAGGACATGGACAATTGTTTCATATTGCGGCTCATCTGCTGGTCTTTTCCCATTAGCCCACCCTTGGCCACTCATGCTCCACTTTCTCTGCATTGATATTTGCCTGGGTTGAGGAGAGATAGAAGACCTCTATGACCTCTCCACTGCATCGACCAGACTTCCTTAAACACTAGCTTCTGGTTGGGATAAGTCAATAGGAAGCCATGGTAGGAGATCAAAGGGCAAGAGAAGAGAAAATAGGGCATTTTTCCCACTACGTGCTGTGCTTCTGGCAATGTCTCTATCCATCAACTACAACTTCTGTGAAGTGGCTCTTCTCTATGACTCTAGCTTTCACTAGAATTCTTCCTCTGCCTCTTCAGGTCTCAGGATGGTCATAGCCTCTGCTTGTTGCAAGTCTCTGGGTGCTCACTGTCCCCTGGAGGTTCTTTCAATTCTGCTCTATAAAGAGTCCCTTCACACTCTCTAAATTATGTCCTTATACTTTCATCTGAGCAGACTTTCTTTGCTTGTCCGGACACTGACTGAAACAGTTCATTTGGGGTTAATCATAGTCTGAAGTCACCATTTATCTTCTTTGCTGCAGCAGCAAAGCTATCATTAAAAATGATAGGATCAATTCTTGTTCATTTTATATCTCACAGATCCGCTAATCCATGAGAAATGCAGCTAAGCTGAGCAGAGAGCTGACTCTCACCTCCTCTTGCATTTTTGTCTTTTGTGTTTGTTTGACATCAAATGCGAAAAAGATCATTAGCAAAAGATACAGAAGCAAAATTTATATTTGGTTTATGTCTATGTATCCTAACACTTTCTCCTAAATTATGGAGGCTGATGTAAAAACTTTGCCTTTTTTATATAGAACATGGTAATATTAAGTAATCAAAATATGCCTAGTTATGTTGAATTACTGCAGGATGAGCAAATATACCTAAAAAAAAAATCAACTTTATTTATAAAAGGGCATGGTTACTGGGTAGGTTTCAAACTGGCCTCAATTCTCCTCTAGACTAGAATTATTATTAGCTTGTTTATAATTTTTTTCCTCCTTTCTCAAGTCATTGTAGGACAATCCAGTGTTGATTAGTGAGAATTAATTTACTAATGCTTCTAAATATCATGAACTGCTCTTTAGGCTGTGAGTAAAATTTCTGTCAGTGGAAAAAATTAGCCACTTTGTTTGTTTATTTGTTTATTTGTGTTTTTAGAGAAAAAGATGCTCTGTTTGTTCTTTTCCATTAATCTCTGTTAGTTCAGGGAGCTCTGCAGAAGGACAAAGATGCTATTTTAAAAATAAGAAGTGGGACAAGAGGCAGTGTATGAAGCGTCTATGTCAATCTTACATGTTGATTTGATTTAGGTTATAAGTCATTCACATTTTCAATCTATTAACATTTATTAACTTAATATTTATTAAGTCTAATTAAGTGCCAGTAGCTGGCGGTGGAAAAATAAATAAGACATGCCTATATCACAAGGGGCTCACAATCCAATAGAGAGGGAGAAATCTGGGAAGTCATTGTCCTTTACTAAGGAGGGAGATGGCTCCTGCTGTTACATATTCTCATTCATCAAGTTATTTTGGTTTAAGAGAAGCGGGGACTCAAGTCCTGGCTCCTGGCTTCATCATTTTGATACGAAACTCTAGGGCAAGCTTGTGGCTCGTTTCCTATAAATTTCTTTGAAAGAAAGTTTTGATTTCTAGAAAAAATAAAAATAAAAAAGAAGAAGAAGGAAAGAAGAAAAAGAGAGAGAAACAGAAAGAAAATAGAAAACCTATTGGGTCAGCAAACATCTTCTGTCAAGGGCCAGATAATAAATATTTTAGGCTTTGTGGGCTGTATGGTCTTTGTCACAACTACTCTGATTTGCTTTGGAGCACAAAAGGATCCAGAGACAGTAAGTAAACAAATGGGCACGGCTGTGTTCCAATCAAGCTTTATTATGGAACACTGAAATCTGAATTTCATATAATTTTCACATGTCACGAAATATTACTATTCTTTTCCAACCACTTAAAAATGTCAGAATCATTTTTAACTCCTGAGTCATACGAAAAAAGGCAGCAGTCCAGATTTGGCCTACAGGCCATAGTTTGCCAATTTGTGGCCTAGAGTAAGAAGCCTAAAGAATCAGGAGAAGCATTGTTTACCATTGCTCTGTTAGAATACCTAATTGTTGGGTCTCTAACCCCCTCCATTCAGCGCACTGCCTGATGAGTACAGTATATTCCCTGTGACCATGGGCCTATCAGTTGGCCTTTGTGAACTTCTCTTTCTTGCCTGTAAAATAGACATCTTTACCTGGACTGTTTAAACTCACAGGTTTTGATAAGGATAAATGGAATAAAATCTATGGAAGGCGTTTTGTACTCTTAGGAAGAAAAGCATTATACAAACCCAAAGTCTTGTTAAAAAAAAAAAAAAAAAAAAGGCAGATCTGTCAGAAGGAATTGGAAAGCCCTAAGCATAGTGCAACATGACTGAAAGTGCTGCTCAAGATGGAGCTCCTCCCGCTAAGATAAATGATAGGGCTTTCCCTCCCTAACAGGTTCTCCCCATATTTCATCATCTGCAGACAGGATGACTTGACTGCCTGTTCTTTATCTTTCTTTTCTTCTTTTTCCCTACTTCATTAATGCATTGAGAGAACCAACTTGTTCCTCAAAAGGATCGCTCTGTGGCACTTTGCTGGCTCTCTATCTGATACAGCTTACAGGACTGTACTTATCTAGTCAAGGACTGTGCTCGCCTCCCAAGTTTAGTAATTATTTGACAGATCACCCCTGTGTATAGCATGGTATCAAAAGCTTTCTTACAAAGTCCAGGTAAAATATGCCTATGGTTTTTCCAGAGTCAACTCATTTTAGACACTTAATCAAATTACCTTTTCAAGGGTGTTAGAATGTGATGATTTTTGTAAATTAGACCTTCCTTATTCTTGGTAAGGTGAGCATTTCTTAGTAATTTATAATTTTTTTTCCCTTCATGATGAATTATTCTGCATCTTTCTCTATAAAAATAATTCTGAAATCTGTGTTTCCCTGATTTTCCTCATCCCCCCACGCCTACCCCAGACAGAGTAGACTAGTTATATTAGACTACATTTGTCCACCATAGATTGGCCCACATTTCTTGCCTAAAAGTTTTGAGTTTCCTATCTTCAAATGTTATAATTTCCAGATTTTGCTTTATCTGAGTGCAGCTGTAATTTCTAAGAATGACTAAAACGAGATTCCATAATATCTTTGTTATTTTGTGGAAATTTCTTCTTTTTAGTGGAGATTGTCTTGGCCTTCAGTTCTTTGTATGTTTGTCTTAGAAATGATTTATTTTAATTTTCTGTACATCATCTGTTGTTGTTGCTGTTTTAGCCTTCTCAAGCTTGCTTTTCACAGTAAAATTAAGCATAGAAACACTCAAATGCAAGATGATAAAGAGAATTTTACACAGTAAAAAGAAGGGCTACCCTTGATTTTGATGAAGGTTAAATTTTGGTCACTTAGCTTCTAGAGATAGTGTAATGAAACCTCATGTTTTCTGTAATAACAGTATTCATGTGACATTCTTTTTCTTCCTGACCTTTAGGGTTCCTCTCCTTGTCCTGGATTTATTTCTCTGTGTTCTTGTTATTATTATACCAACAATATTTCCATATAAATAAGTGACATGAATTAGACTCATATTATTCTGTAGTTCTGCTCTTCCATTTATTTTTTCCAAACCTTCATTTATACGATATAACTCTAATATTATATAAATAACAACCATCCTGATTGTACTTTGAAGCAAACTTGTAATGTCAATGCAGGAAGAGTAAAAGATACCTTTCTAGCGCCTTGTTTCAGTGAACTATAATTTATATCACATGGAAAAAGATTGCTCCTAGTAGAGGGGTAAATAAGAAAAGCACTTCTTCCCTTTAAAAGACATTTTGAGTAGTTTTAATAACAAACCATTCTGGGCCATTGCTATTGTGTCCAAAAGGCACCAATGTCTCTTACTTTTGCAGTTTATGCTTAAAACAGAGTCACTTGTACTCGATCAAGTACAGTCCTCTGATTACTTTTATTTCTGGGACAGATTTTTAAGAGCAACTTCTAATTTTAGGTATTGTAGCTGAGATTCTTCCTATTCTCTGCACTCCATTGATGTTCTCTGTGCATTAGCGTCTCTCTAAAGGCAACAATCATAGGTACTTCATAGATGAAGAAGAAAGCTTGTGTTTAGAGGTGAGGAAGGGTAGAAAGGGAATAGATATCTCTTTGTGTGTTTGTGTCTGCATGTTTAATTTTACACAACCGTTTTTGCAAATAAGTGACTTTTCAAAACCTGTTTTAATTATTGTAATCTTAGAGATTAGAATACAGTCTGAAGTTATTGTAATGATTTAGAATAAGGTGTAACATCTCTTTCTTTTCTTTTGTGTATGAATATCAGTTTTCATTCTCACTGGACTTGTGATACATATAACACATACCACATCCTCCTGGATATTTTAAATGTGCACATTACTCTCCACAATTCTTTATTTCTGCCATTAGTACAAACACCAGGGAAAATGAACCGAAGAGGAGTCAGTATGGGGGCATAAATTAGGAAGTTTTAAAGTTGAATTCTGAAGTATGCACACCCCCTCAATTGTGAGGCTCACTCAGACAAATCCAACTGTCCTGAAATGAAGTCTTCTCAAGTCAATTTCCTCATGGTTCTGAATTGTCTATATCTTTAGGTTCCTACCTATCTGAATGCAGATGATCAGGGATTAGGTTCAAAGTGGGAACACCAGAGACATTGGAAAGGAAGACTATGAGTGTTATAGAGACTGAAAACTAATGCAAGTGCAGAAAGATTAAGAAATCTATCATCCTTCTGTGTTAGGAATATGGAGTCACCACTGCTGTTTCCTACTTCCGAGCTGGACTATTCACTATGTAACTCAGTGTGTTTCCCATTGTCCTTAATCAGTGTCCTTGACGTTGAATATGGGTGCCGTACTTGCAACTCCCTGTATGAATCAGGATCTCAGCCAGAACGAGATGGCATTTTCCTGAGCATTTAGTGGAGTGACTGCTTACAAAGGTATGAGCCGCAGTTGAGGAAAATAAGTACGAAATGATGCCTACCTCTGGGCTGGTGAGAGTGGGAGGCCATTACCAACCACAGACCTGGAGGGCAAGAACAGAAAGCTGGTGAGGGTCCAGAACATCCTGAGAATAAGCAGGAAGGAGCTAGGGGAGAAAGAAACTTCTTCCTATGCTTGTCCTCTGATTTTCTCCAAGTGGCTCCCATTAGATGATACCAACCGCCTGTAGTGGGCACAGGAGCCCCTGGCAATGCAGTCCTCAGAATCCAGCCTCCTGACCAAAGATTGGGGCAGAGTAGCCTAAAGCAGAGCTGAAGGGGTGAATGGAAGATGCCCGCACATTCTCCTTAGATAACCCTGCTTCTACATTTTCCTGAAGTTCTTGGCTTTCCTTTTGATTCTCTCCTCCCGTCCTTATGCTCTCAGTTTCCCTGCTTAGCAGTATTTCCTCACTCTCTGCTCACTGTCTGTGCCACCCCATCATGCGATTGGCACCCGAAGACCTCCTCCATCTGCCTGCTCCGGCACCTCGCTCCAGCTCTTGCACAGCTTCACTTCAACATCCAGGAGGCCCGTAGTTCTTCTCTCGCACCGTCGCCCTCACCTGCGGGGGTTTTGCGTGGTGTGTCTCAACTGCCTTCTGGAACTGGAAATCTTTCCGGCACCAATATTTTGAAGTCATGATTTGAGGTTGCAAATCTGTCACTTACATATCCTTTAACATAGCACCATTTGTATTTTGAGTGTTGCGTAGTAAATCCTAACTGCCACCAACTAAAATAGATATAGGAAATAGGAAGTGTGGGCATTTCTTATAATTTACCATTCACATTGAATCTTCTCTTCAATGTGACTGTGATAACAGCTCTTGCATAAAACACGAAGTAACATGTTGGCCTGAGCTGAACAAAACTGCTTATTTGCTCCAAATTGCATTAAGCTTATAGATTCAGGCCTAGTGGGTTTTTTCTCCACCGAAATTTTGAAGATGCCCATTGATAATATGTCTAAAGTCCAGTTGAATTATTGAAATCGTTGGTCTTGTGGTCACTGGAAGTGTATGAATGCAAGAAGGAATGATATTTACATCACAGTCACCCTCATTATGAGAACTCAGAGGAAAAACCTTGCAGATCTCAGCAGTAAGAATTGCCATGCTTCTTCTGATACAGCTGGTGCATTTGTATCCTCTGGACCTGGGAAATCTTGTGTGTGGGAATCATGCTTTTCTCTTGGCTTCAGCAGTTAAATAGCTCAGTGAAATTTAAGATTTACCCCTAACGTGAGTTTTGTACACTCTGTTATTCTCATCATTATTTTACTTTTTCACTTTCATTTTTCTCACATTCGATCTATGAAAAAGCTGTTGATTCTACTTCCAAAATATATTTAATCTGTCTTTTCCACCTCTAACTCTACTCTTAATGTCCACTGCAATGACCGAGGGAGCCCCCAGCATTTCTATCCTGGACGACTTTGATAGTCCCCTGACTGCTCTTTGCATTCCCACTTACCTCTCCCCAATTTCTTCCTCACACAGCACACTGAGTAACTTTTTAAAAACATGAATCTAATTATTTTCTCAAACTTTTTATTTTAAAAAAAGAAAAAGAAAAAGAAAGAAAATTTGCAGGAATAATACAATGAATATCCATGTACCCATCACCAAGGCTCATATTTTATCCCTAAACCCTTCATCATATATTTTTTAACATAAGGGCATCCTACATGACCATAATACCTTTTTCACAATCAGGACATTTAACAGCAATCCAATACTATTATCTAACAGATAGAGTCAAGCTTCCACAATTGTCTCAGTAAGGTCCTTCAAAATCATTAGCTTTTTTTCTTTTTCTTCTTTTTTTTTTTTGCTATGTGTTTGTTTTATCCATGATTTAATCTAGGATAATGTATTATATTTAGCTGTCTTGTCTCTTTACTCTCAATTTGGAGTCCAGGTCCATGGTGCTATAGAATATCTCAAAATTTGTCTGATTGTTTTGTCATGATTAGCTTTAGGTTAAATTTTTTATTTTTATTTTTGTAAAATTTTCATTTTTATCATTAACTTGTGTCCTCAGTTCATCATAGCAGGGGCATAGACTGTGAATTTACTCCATTATAGGTGACGTGAAATTTGAGCATTCGGTGAAGGGATTTCCCACCATATTTTTCCATTGCAAATGTTCCCTTTTCCATTTGTAGTTTATATGTAATTTGCAGGGTGATGGATCTAAATATTTTAAAGATATAAATCTAACCTTTAGATTTATATCTTTAACTATCTTCGCCCTTCGAACTATCTTCTTTGAACTATCTTCACCCGAAGGCTTTTGCATTTGTTGTTCTTACCTCTGTGTTCATTGCATAGTTAGCTCCTTCGCATGCTTCACGTCTAGGATCAAATATTCACCTTCAGAGGGGCTTTCTCTAATTATCCAATCAAAACAGTGTCCTATTTGTTTCCTTAAGATGTGATTTTTTTTCTTATTGTTCTTGCTACTTATTATCTATGGCTATAACTAAACTGTAAACTCTTGAGGGTAAAAATACCAGGACTGTTTTTTCCACTATTATAATCCAAATACTAGAATATATAGGGCCATACACATAGTAGACTATCAAAGAAACATTTACTGAATGAAAAAATCAATGCATGTATGAATAAATGTTATATCTTGGTAGATTTTATATATATTTATACATTTTAAAACCATTTTACAGCAAGAAGGCCAAGGAAATGGGGCAGAAATGTGGGGCTCTGTATCAAAATTTATGCTCTTCCTTCCACAGTATGAAGTTGTTTCTGGGAAACAGCTGCCCAAGCAGGAACTATATTTCTCAGCATTCTTCGCATCCAGGTGGCCATGAGACTAATTCTTGCCAATCAATGTAGGGAATGTTGTATATTTTACTTCCTGCCCCTGCTTAAGGAGTAGGTAAGAATTCTCCGTGGACTCTTTCTTCCTGCCAGCTGGAAACTGAGAACTTCAAGCTCAGCGTAGCCACAGATATTGGAATCCCAGATCCCTGAGTCATGATGAGGTAGAAAGCTACCTCTCAGACTGTGATAAAAATAATTTAAAAAACTTTCAGTGTGTGTATCCACTTAAAATTTGTAATTTATTTATAATAGCATCTACCATTATTCTGAATAATATAGAAATAAAAGCTGAAAAACTGGTGGTCAAAAAAAATTTTTTAAGTAAAAAGGAAGTTATGATTACTTAAAATTCACTATCACATTACTATTTTTTTGCAGTGTATATTTTCTAGATTCCTCAAGTTATACAAAGTAGGATTAGGCCTAGAAACACTCAAGTAAGAGACTTTGAAGAGAATTTTACAGGTAGAGTAAAACTAAGGGCCACCCTTGTCTTTAGAAAAGGTGAAAGTGCAGTTGCTTAGCTTTTAAAAATGGAGTGATTAAACCTCATTGTTTCTGAGATCCTATACCCACTGCCAAACTAATCTGTGGAAGTTCCAGTACGATTTAAGAGACAATCCATCAAATCCATTCTCTGTTGCCTCTGATGAATTTTGTTTGCTGTGGGTAGCATTACTAATAAAACAACAATCTATCTAGTAATTATTTATTATCAAACCAGTGAGTAAAAAGCTTCCCTGAATTTTAGAGATGGATGGTTTCTGAAGCTTATTTTACTTTACGGTGGGCCCAGATAATGTAAGTGCTTGCCTTTCAGAGTGTGATACAGAGTTTGCACTGGCCACACTGACTCCAGAAACGAGGGCTCCTGACCATAGTAGTTAGGCGTTTGCTAGACGCAGTTCTCTATGACAGTCAGACCATGACTCAGTAGAAGTGATTTTAAAGAACTCTGGTGGATATTATCTATGCCTCTGATTTGTTTCAATTGTAATGGGAGAAAGTTGGTAGTGTATTTACAAATATGTATCATATATGTGTACAATTCTACCTTATTTCTAAATGAATATAACCCAAACCACAGTGTCGTTTATTCTAGTGGTGGTGTCGTTACTCAGCATTAGTCAGCACTTCTAAAATTTATATTTAGAATTGTCTTTAAGAGCTTAAATTGTTCTTCCCCCTTTGATTATGAAGTACTTGTATATACTATGGAAATTAGAGAAAGAAGAAAATTAAAACCACCCATAATTTGGTCACTCAGAGGTAACAATTCTAAACACTGTAGTAATTCCTTGTATGTAAATGTGTATGGGGGGGTATGTTTCTCTGTGTCTCTTACATAATACTGCAAGTATGGTTTTACATTTAAAGTTTTGTCATGTATATTTACCTATAAATTAATTTCTTAATTTTAACTATTACATTGAGTTGGATAGCAAACATAGATCTTTGTTGAATATGTCAGCTATTGCGAGTTACTGGGTAAAATTTTAAAGGCTTTTGACCTTTAAGTGAGTGCATTTTTGGACTGTCCTTTATATTGGTAAACATTCATTCTTGGAATTGTCATTCGAAAAAAAGCAAAAGATATTGAACTTAAGTCTGATAAATAAGATAAATGATTAATCCAAGGAATGCAATTTGACTCAAATAGAGGATGACTAAAATGTAGTGAGGCACTCTGAAACTGTCACAGAAGGCAGGTTCAAAAGAGTTTTAAATATTTTTAATAATACAGACACTTATTAATTAAATATGCATTCTCATATGATGGCTACTTGGCAGAAAAATAATGACTTCAGTGCTTACAATCCAAAGACAGTTGTAGGTTGATGAATCCTGTTAGTATAGTTAGCAGATATACCTAGGACTGCAAAAGAAGGGAAGCTCAAAGTTTTCAGAATTCAAGGTCCTTAGAGATAAAGCACCCTGGCCAGAAATGGAATGTTGGCGCCTTTATTGACTTATTATCCTGTTGCTCCTCTAATAGTGTACCGTTGTGCAGAATGTGCCCATTAAAATCCACTGACTGCAAGGATAAAATGTTCTCCAGAATTACAGCCATTTTTAATCATATTTTTTGTATAAGGCTCAAACTTGACTTTAGAGATGCATTTTTTTTTTTTTTAAGATCTGGAAAATCCAGTCACTGTTTTCAATAAATTTAATTTTACTATCAGTTAAGTAAATTCATTTTTTAAAATTATGCACACAAACACTCACAGAGAGACAAAATTCAGAAACAAAAATTGCTTATCTGTTTCCATCTAAATGTATTACATGTTTCTGAAATTAAGCCAGGGTATATAAAATCCTTACAACAGTGGTTAGATTGTTATAGAATAAATCCTACACATGTAACGATTAGAATGGTAGATGTTGGAAAGATTACTCATCTCTTACCCTTTCATTTTATGTGCTGAAATACTTTTCAGTTATATCAAAATATAAAAATAACTGGTTAAATACCGGAAAAAAAACCTACTTCAAATTTGCTGTTTTTCTAATTATGCCTATCAATAAAAATTCATAGAAAAAATCAATTGAGACAGGAACAGACTAACAAAAAAAATTTACAGGAGTTAAACATTATAATCAGAAAAGGAAATAAGGGAAGTAGGGGTTACAAGAAAAAATGAAGTATCAAAAAAGTCATTGTTTGCTGCATTTTTATCTCAATAGAATGATTATCTGCCTTATTAGATTTCAGTAACTGAAAATATAAATAATAGGGTAAGTAAAGGATATAGAAATAGTGAATGAAAAATGGATTTCAACGCACAGGAGTGATGAAGAGTAGACCTTCATTCAACCTTAAAGCATTTTGAAAGGTTTCTATAAGTCATGGTAGGCAGAATAATGGCCTCCCAAAAATGTACATGTCCTAATTCCCAGAACCTGTGTATGGTACTTTACATGGCAAAGAGGATTTTGCTGTAAATTAAGTTTAAGGATCTTTATGTGGGGAAATTATACCGTGTTATCTAGGTGGGTCTAATGTAATCACGAGACTCCTTATAAGGAAAAAAATTAAAGAAGTAGCAGAGTCAGAGAAGGACATGAGACAATCAAAAAAAAGGTAGAAGTGATGAGGCCATAGGCAAGGAGTATGGGCAGCCTCTAGAAGCTGGAAAAGACAAGGAAACAGATTCTCCTTTAGAGTCTCCAAAAGGAATGCAGCCCTGCCAACCCATTTTGGACTTCTGATCTGCAGAACTGTAAGATGATAAATCTGTGCTGTTTTAAGCCACTCAATATGTGGCAATTTGTTACAGCAGCAATAGTAAACCAATACATTAGAGTCTGGGGGAAGAAGTTAGTCTTAAAAGAAAATTCACACATGATCAGACTCAATTGTTTTCCAGAGATGATTTTTCAATTCATAAAGAGTTATGCCAGACAAATCAGTAATTTTATTTTTTTCTAATAACTTTTTTGGTCCAGTGGTACCTTTGTAGTAAGAGAAGAAGAAAACAATTGTCCTTTCTTATACCTCTACTATGTATAGTCAGAATGATAATTTTTTTCTTATGATTTTATTTAATCTTTATAACAGCTCTAAAATGGAAGTATCAGCTCCTATTTACAAATGAAGGAAACATTCTCAGAGGGGGAAAAAAACAACTCAACACATTTCAGGTTGGTGATAGAACTAAAAAAATTTGATAATGGGACAGAGATTAGAATATAGGTAATTTTTATCCCCTTTAGAGAGGTGGATGAGAGAGAAAGAGAGAGATAAGAGATGGATGAGAGTGAGAGAGAGAGATGGAAAGAGAGGGGCAAGTAGATAAAAGAGTATTGGATAAAACTACACAGAATTTTACAAATAGAATTCGATGTGGCCAAAAGTTTGCAGAGCTGTCTGGCCTAGATAGTTATTAAGAAAAAAAAAAAAAAAATCTAACATTTTACCTAACCTCCTGATTTCTTCCTTTATAAAAAAAGATGACAATAGACATCTCTCTCATAAAGAATCCCAAGAAATAGAACTGAACACTGTGATGTTGAAGAGCTCTTTAAATGTTTGATTCAACACTCTGTGGTCTACTTGGCATCTCCAAACCAATTTGTGACATTCAATACTAAGAAGGAGAAAAAGAGACATTGTAAATTAGGTGGCAACAAGTGATTCCAAAGGGAAAGGAACACATTCTCTATCCAAGTGAACAAAAGATGTTGGTATGAATTGTACGCTCTCAGACAGAAGTAGACAGAGCTGAGGCTGGTTACCAGAGGGTGAGCACAATGCAAGAGAACCTTCAAGAACAGCAGCTCGCAAGAAGTCTTGGATAAATGTCTCAAGTTAGGTCATCAAGATGAATGAGGTCACCTAGTTATAGTTTAGACAACTGCAAAGCAGAACAGTATGACCCAAGGCTGGCTTAAGACCTCAAGGCAACTACAGAGCCAACAGCAGCTGGAAACTCTTAAAGACTAAATGCAAAGGAGAGAGTAATTTTCACATCAAAGGGATCAGTTTGACAAATGAAAATCAAATTGGATGGACTTTAATGCAAACAGCTGGGTGTGATGCAACCTAAAGAGGCAGATTTCCTGGAGTCAGCCAAACACATTTATTAGAATCCTCCATACCTCCCAAGGAGAACATAAATACAGAATTTTAAATTTTCAAGTTTTTCCATCCCAAACAATGGAGGGGAGAGTATGGTCAGATAAATAATCTGCACCACTATCCTTGGAATGATTTGGTGGCTATGCTTACTCTGTCTGTGCCAAGATGTTTTCTCTGTTCAATCCACATTTTCCTCCTTTTCTTTATCCCATCTTTCCTTCTAATGTGTAGTAAATTATATCTTCAAATAATATATCTGAATGTGAGGTAACTGATTCAAAGAGTAAATATTTTCCTGCTAAAGGATTTCTGATATTGGAAGTGTCTCTGAATGAATAGGCCAGGAGTCCATGACGCCGTCCATGAGTGAGAGTGATAGATAAATTCGCTTTCTAACGTGTGCTTGGCAACCAGCCTTTTGCACCAAGTGCAACATGGATCTACATCAGCAGTGGGTTAGACCAAAGGGTAATTAACTCACTTGCCGATGGAGAAATCAGACTCAAAGTAAGTGGAATAAAGAACAAAAGTTTATTATCAGCAGGCAAGGCACTCAGAAATGGCTTCAGGGACATCTCTCTGTTCCCTAAATTCTGTTATCAGTGGTAACTCACCTGAATCAGAATTCAAACATCCAGTACAAAGGATTAAAGCTGTTGGAAAAGGCAATGCTATTACAAGTCTTATTGCCCTAAATCCCCTGCTGTAATATAATAGAAGCTCTTAAAGACAGATATACTTATCCAAGAAGCATAGAAGCTGCTTGATATTGCTCATTACCATAGCCCCAGAAATTTAGCAAACTGTAGGACACTTAGTAGGCACACAATACATATTTAATATGTTAATGAGTAATATGAGTCTAGACATGATTTAGTGTAAAGAGAGAGATAATATATCTTCTGTTTCATTAAGTCATCATTATCCATTTAACTGATTTCATGTCACATGCAGGATCTGCAGAGCCAATTCAAAGCCACCAAATCTAAATTCAGAATTAATTTGGGGGTTCAAATAAGTCGAAGCAGAAAAAATTCCTTTAGCTTTTAGTACCATTTAGCAGGGTCCGTTTGCCTCATTTCAGAACCTATGCAATGATGTCTGAGCAGCATGTAGGAGATTTTTAGCTAACATATCACTTTGCTGGTGGATCAGTGAAGGTGTCATCGACCTGAAGCTTAATTCTTGTACTTGTGCCCTCCTAGATTATTCCATTGATAATGTTGAAGTCAGACTTGCAGGTGAGAACTAATGGGCTTAGCAGATATCAAGCCTGTTTTCTTTCTATTTACTACTTGCAACTCCTACTGGTTTCAAGTGTTTGGTTTTTCATCTGAAAGTAAGTTTTGTTGACATAATAAGCTATTTAGGGCTAAATCTGAATCAAGGTGACGATTTCCCAGCAAATTCAGGCTTGCAAATCAGCAAAATAGAAAATAAAGTAAATGAACAGATATTTGTGCCCAGAAAGTCCTGTGTGCAATTAGCTGATGAACCATCAATAAAACCTTGGAAACTGAAATAGAGGTATATTTTACTAACTATATTTAGGGTAACAGCCTTTAGCTCTTTCTAGATTTAGTAATCTAAAGAGTTTAAGACAAAAAAAAATAATAATAAAGTGAGGCATTCAAGACTTAACTTTTCAAACTTGATTTTGCAACCCAGATAATGTGTTTATTGTTTTAAGTACTGCAGAAAAGACAATGCTAGTATTTTATGTGTATGTGTGTCTGCAAGTGTATGCATGTACACATCAGATATTACAAAGTCCAAACACTGAACTATGATTACATTGGTTTACAAAAGCCAACATGACTGGCAAAGAACTTCTAAACTGGAAACAATAATGTAAAAATATGTTTTGGATATCAGATAACTTTAGTATTAGTAAAGAGGGTGAGATCAACTTTATCCAGCTAAACAATCATGGACTTTTCAAACACATTGGATATCAGTTCATAGTAGCAGTTGATGTTAGTGTTAGCTGGATGAAATTAACATTTTTCCAATAATAAATGAGCTCACCATGTAAAGTCAAGCAACACTTGGTTGGTCTAGATTTAATTTTAAAATAGTTTCTAGAATGCTTAGTTCCATTAAAATTATTTTTAGTTTACAAAAGTCATCTTTTTTCCCCCCATTTTATCAAAACCTCTCCCTTTCTCTTCACCTTTTACTGCTAAGAAAATAAAATAGAAATTTAACAATTTCGCTGCCGTGAACTAACTATATGCCTAAGATTGATCCAATTTAGGCAAATCTCATGTGTTTGGGGTAAACTATCCCTGTGTCATTTTCAGTCACCATGAAACTTCTACTATTGTCTCTTAACCATTAGGCAGTGAGCCTATTCACCTACATGATGAGGAAGCTAGTTTACCCTAGAACAAAATAGTTTTAAGTCAAAATAGCTGTGAGAATAATACTAGACTTTAGATTGTGGACTAAATACATATATATTTTTAAAAGGTGGCTTCACAATCGTAGGAAAAAAGGTACAGGAGAAGAAGCTCACAATCAGCATCAGTCATTTGTGGGTCATCCTGACTTTGCGGAAAGGGTTATCTCAGCAGTTAGGAGTTTTCTACGTAGTTAGCAATGGGAGCCAGAGAGGTTAAAACAGCTCATCACTTTATCAGGATTACTGAGGCTATGAGGGAGGCCTTAATGGTCTGGCAGTCCTTTTTGTCACAATTTAATGGCATATCGATCTTGCAGAGTGAACAATCATGACCTTCAACTGTTTACAGATGCTTTGGAGGGAAAAGGCTTAAGGAGCTTATTCTAGGGAAGCTGAGAAGGTTCAGCCCTGAGCAGTCAAGTTGGGGAACTCAAACAGCAATCAAAACATCCCAGTTTGGGGCAACTTTCCACTGAGGGCGGCACTTACAACTGGGAAGATCACAAGTGCTTCGAGAAAAGCCAGTGGTGTTACAGGCAATCAATAAATCAACCAGGAGTGTCATTAACAGAGAGAGGAGTTAGTGTGTATGTGTGCATGTGTGTGTGTCTGTGAAAGAGGGGCTCTTGCATCAAGTTGTGCATTTCTGCTGGAACAGGATTTCAAGGAAAGGTTTCTTTTAGGTGCCTACAATGTTTGTCACCTTCACATAAGTGGGCTAGTGACCCTAGAAGAGGTGACCAGATTTTATGAGACAAATCTGAGCAAAGAACAATATGACACAGAGTGTTTTTCTTCATAACATAATTAATCTGTGGATTGTGGAAGGCATTTTTTTTTTTTTAAATTCACATAAAACTGCCTGCTAAGATCTGGAGAACTGCTTTTTAAGAGAAGATGAATGCACTGAAATGAAATTCTCAGAAGGGGTAGAATTTGGAATGTTTATCTGCAACATTTATTTTAGTGACTCTGATATATACTACTGCTGAATCACAAAACAAAGCTTTTAGCCTTGATTTTGTTGAACTTCTACTGTGTAATCTGTAAAGTCTTGGTTGCTAATCAAGGTATAAAACATAATTCGTGCCCTCAGAGAGTTTATAAGTGCCCTGAGCAGTCACAAATTCAAGTACTGTTTCTGGCTATGAGGCTCTTACTCTGACCTCTGTAGCAAGCTGAAGGGTAGCCCCCTCAAAAAGTAGGTCTCCACCTGATTCTCTGAACCTGTGAATGTGACCTTATTTGGAAAAGGGACTTTGCAAGAATAATTAAGTTAAAAAACTTGAGAGGAAGTCATCCTGGATTTCCTGGGTGGTTCCTAAATCCAATTACAAATGTCCTTATAAGAGATCCACAGAAAGGAGGAGGTAATGTGAAGACAGAATCAGAGATCTGCGTGATGCAGCCACAACCCAAGGAACACCAAGTGTTGCCAGCAGCCACCAGAAGCTAGAAGGTGTGGGCAAGATCCAGAGGAGGTGCTGCCCTGCTAACACTTTGATTTTGGACTTTGGCTTCCAGAACTGTGAAGGAATACATTTCTATTGTTTTAAGCCACCAAACTGGTAGTAACTCATTATAGTCAACCTGAGATGCTAAAATGACTCTTACCTAGATTTCTTTAGCCTTGCCTCCCATGTACTTGACTTTATGATAATATACAATGAGAGCCAAGATATCTACAAACGGTTACTATACTGTAATAACAAAATCCATCTTTATTGCTCACTACTAATTTGTTCATTTCCCCTCAAATTTGTATAGAAGGGGAAAACAATTTATATGTAATGGATTTAAAAGGGCTATGCAATGGGAGAAGGGATTTGTCCTATAATCTCTTGAACGATGAATGGGAAAGAAGCAAGATGGCAGACTTTGCAGCATTGGAATCGGTGGATGGGAGGAGACCCGAAGTAATGAATCTCTGAACATCAGCATTGGACTGTCTTAAGTGCACAGCAGCAAATAAGCTAATATTTAATTGTCCTCAAAAAGTGTTAACATTTTGTAAAATATGGGCCCTGTGTGCTAGACATATATTTTTTTAAATGTCTCAAATTTTACTTGCAGGAAAAGGAGCTCAAGCTTAGCTTCAGTCATTTGCAGGTCTTCCTGACTTTGCTGGAAGGATTATCCAAGCAGTTAGTTGTCTTCTATGTAGGTGGCAAGCGAGAGAGGAATAAATGTCAGTATATGCTGTGTGCTGATTGAGTCTCTTTGGCTGCTCAAAGCACAGGATCGGCGACATAATATCATCAAGTCAGGCAGAGCCATATGGTGCTTGTGCTGCGGTCGATGCTCTGGGAAATCTTCAGAGGGACGACACCTCCTCTCCACTTGCCCAGTTCTTGTATGAGATGGAGCCTAAGCTGTGAAACATCTTGTTTTAACTCAGCCTCCAGCCTCCCCTCTTTCAACCATTTCTCACTCTGAGGTAGATGTCTTTCTACCATGCCAATCTGATCATAGTTCTCTTTTACCTAAAGTCTCTCAGAAACAGTACTCTGGCCATATGAAGCCTTTATGATCAGTCTTCACCTAACTCCACCTCCTGCCTCATATTCTCCCAGGTCTTCCTTCCATGGAGTTGCACTTAGCCATTCTACACTATTTACATGGTGTCTGCAAAAGTGCCATGCCTTTTGAGTGTATTAATATCGCTTCAAGAATGTTCTTCCTTCTCATCCACTTGGCAAACACATTTATTCTTTAGAATCCAGCTCAGCAGTCTCCTGACATGAGAATCCCCCTGACTTCTAAAACGGAGTTAATTATTCTCTTGTCTAGGCTATCACTAGCTTCCACTGTTGTAAAAATCACCCTGTGCTATAATGTGTTTATATAACCATCGCTTGTAATAGACTAAATGCAAAGGATAAAAACTTTGCTTTCTCTGTGGAGGTAAAAGCATATCTTCTATCTTCTATATCATCGAATCTCTAGTGCTTGGCCTAGTGCTGGACAAAGAATTGGTATTCAATAAATGTTTGATGAATAAATGAAAGAATGACTAGTTCTTTCTGTGATTAGTAAACTCTTAAAAGCTCTTAAGACATGTATGTTTACTCACAAGTCATTAATGTACAAGAAGCTTGTCTCCACACTTATAAGATCTTTGAAGAAGTAGATTGCTTTTTCTCTTGTTTAAAAATTTAATAAGCTTAATATTTCCTGGTAATAAAAGTAATATCTTATAGAAAATCTGAAAAATAAGAGTAAATATGAAAACAGATTCATCTTTAATCTCAACACTCAAAGATAAACACAATTAAATTTTGCCTACATGTAATTAAAAATACATCCATATGGTCATGGGAGCAAATAATTGTGACAAAGTACGCTATATATAAAAACAGAGACACCGTATTCTCTCTCTCTCTCTCTCTCTCTCTCGTGCACATGCACACACACAAAAATTTAAATCATTGTCTATATTAGTTAAGGAATGCAAGCTGCTGTAAAACTCAGCCTCAAAAGGTATATGGTTTAAACATCATAAAAATTTAGGTCTCACTTGCATAATGTCAAAATAGGTGTTTGTATTCAGCAAGATGAGGGACCCCCCCAGACTACTTCTATCTGTGGCTCCACAGTCTTCATAACAAGGTTTCCAAGGTGTCAGTGTTCCCACAGAACAGCAAGCATGGGTGATTGCATGTGGGAGGGTTTAAGGGACAGGCCTAGGGGTGGCATGGGTTAGTTCCACTCATATTCCACTAGCTAGAACTCAATCCACAGGGCCTCATCCAAGTGCAAAGGAGGCTGGAAAAGATCATTATCTGTGTGCCCAGGAAGAAAGAAAATGAGTGTGCTGGGCCATTAATCAGTCTCTGTCATACATTGAACGTATTCCTTTGTAATCTGATATTTTTATTTAAAAAATATTTCAGTGGAATGATGTAATAACATTACTCTTACAGAATTACTGAGGCAAGTAGTAATCTGTTGGTTTTGCTGAACTGTCAACTTTTTAAAATATTTAAAAATGATTGTTTCATATATTGTGATCATACGTAATTAGCCACATACAAATTTATGACACTTACATTTGCATTGTCGATTTTACTATTTACCAACATAATATGACTCTACTCATCAATGCCTTTTGTCTTGGGTTCTATTTTGCTTTAAATAAATGCTATCACTCCTGCTTCCCTTCTGTTTGCATTTGCTTGGTCGTCCTCCTAATATTTTTGAATCACTTTGTTTCACGTGTGCCTCTTATAGATTGTATGTAGTTGAATATTTTGACCCAATCTAAGAGTCTTTTTCCTTAGAGAACTTTGATTTTTTTTCATATTCATTTGTCAATTAACCTGTTAGTTATACATCTATTATAATGTTTTGATTTCCAAGTCATTGCCTTTACATACAGACTTTGCAATATGTTTTATATTTATTTTGTCAATCATCATGCTAATTTGTACTATTATTATATCTTATGATTTGCTTTTCTTATTTTTATCTAGTAAGTTGGAAAATAGTCATTCTATTTTATATGTTACAACTGGTTGTCTTTTTTAAAAAAAGGTTCTTTAATAGTAGATACTTCAGTTTTCCAAAGTCTTTGTTCTAATAAATGAATGAGCAAAAGAAATAAAGGAAGAAGCAAATTATCTCTCTCTAAATATGAGTAGAAAATTTTTACACTTTTGTTTCCTCTTACCCATTCCCACCCATAGCTTAGTTTTAATGAAAGAGGTTTTGTATAACCAGAGATACTAGACCCAATTTTACATTAGTGATATTTTCATTGTATGCCTTTCACATATAAAAAGCAACTTTGCTAGCTATAGAATTGTTGGGTCTTATTACCACAACACTTCTATTTCTATAATGATCACAGTCACATTTAGTTGGAGTCAAATCTCCTTCCTCAAATCCTTAGTAGGGCTCAATTCTAAAGTAAGAGTTAATTTATTCTGATAATTTCATAACAGAGATAGTTAAGTTACTGTGGTAATAAAGCTTGGACAAACATAATCCACATGGGACTCTATGCCATTCATCCAATCTTATTTTCATTGTACAAGGTGTAATTAATTCAAGTCTCACTTCCATTAATGGGATATGCTTCTCCCTTTCAGTCTACCCTCTTTTGTTTTCCTATAATAGTTTGTTTCATAATTAAGCCATTAATTATAATCCAGTTTCTATTATCTCTCATTGTTGTTTGCATGCTTGTCTTATCTCACCAACTAAATAGTAATTTCCTTGATGGTGGGGCCATGTTCTATTTTCTTTGTATAGCCAGTCACCTAGAATGTCAGTGAACACTGTAGGCACTGGCTATGTATTTCTTGCTTGTCTGAGCATATTAAAAGTACAGTTGTTAGCTTCAAATCTCTTCTCTCACTTAAGTTTGTAAAAGTCAACCATAGTGTGGCAGCCTAGTTCTGATCCCTCCTTTGTTTTCGATCCTCACCCTGTGTACAAAATGACTGAAAAAGGTGAAATGGTTGAAAGGTAGGCAACTATCTGAAATGAGGAAGGAAATAAATTCTGTGAGAGATGAGAACATTGCCTTTATTTACAATTACGACAATACCAACTATAATTACGATCAGCAGCAACAATAATAACTATGACTTTTAGTGAATGCTAGATATGATGTTAAGTGTTCACATTAATTATCAGAAATAGTTCTTAGCTTGAACCTATAGGTAGCTACCGTTCTCTCTGTAAACATGAGAAATCTGAAGATGAAAGAGAGAGGTTTGCTTTTGATTTGTCCTCAGAATTCTGGTATCACGCTTAGTGGTTATCTATTGTGAAAATACCTATTGATAAATTTTGCTTTTAGATGCAGCATCCTATATTGGAAAAAGTGCAGGATTTTACATTAAACAGAAATGGCTTAAAATTTTGACTCTTCTGATTGTTGTCTGTGTGACCTTGGTAATATTATTTAATATCCTTGTCCCTAATTTTATCATATTTAAAACAGAAATCATATTAACATTACAAGGCTATTAGAATAATGAGTGTTAATGTATAGAATGTGTTGGCACATGGTAGTTGTTCAATTGGTAGCTATTATTATTGTTGAAATAATTATCACTCATTATCACTCTGCCCTCTCCCTATCTCAGACTATCAAAATCTAATTCTACTGTTCAAAGCTCATCTCAAATGACATCTTCTTCTCTGATATTCATAATTAGCATGTGACCAACATCCCTTACCTTTTAATTTTAATATTTCCATAGTCATGTTATGTATGTATGTATTATATGTTGTTAATACTTTTCCTTTTATCACTTATTCCTACATTTTATCACTTATTCCTACATTTGTTTTCCCTCTCTCTGTTAACTTTTTGCTTTTCAAAGCTGAGAACTGCCTGTTATTTTCCTTCACATCCTTTGCAGTCTCATGTGGTGACTCACTCAGAATAGGTCTCAAACAGTATCTGTCAACTTTGATTGTCATGGCACTGCGTATTTATTAATTTCCATATTTATTGAATTATTTAGGAAAAAATAAAAATTTCTTATTTACTACTGACCTCAACATTTTGCTAATTTACTCCCCTGCAGAATTTTATCTGTAGTTAAGTAGTTGAATCCAGTAAGTGAATGGGCAACATGTTTTTAAATGCCCTTTTTTAAAAAGGCTAAATTTTATATTATTCTTATAGTAGGACTGTGGTCTACTCAGTCTTGGTTGATTGGGTTGACACTTGACATGGTTTTTAATAATCACCATTGCTTTGAGTGAAAATGAGTTCGAGTGAGCTAAGGAGAACTTTAATGACCTTTAAAGTATTATATTAAATAAAATACAAGGAAATGGGCATCATAAGCCAAACTGAAAGTATTGTAGAAGAGAAGAAAAATGTAAAAGACTGTGCCAGAATTCTGTAAATAGCCAGTAAAAATTCACCTTGTCTGTGTATTGTCCTAGGAGACACAATCTCATTTACATTTATTAGAAATAATGATGTAGTGTCCTGCAGATAATTAACACAATAAAATGCTGCTAATTTCACAGTGTCATTATAAAATTTGCCAGTTCAAATTAGAAAGTGATTAACCCTCTGAATGAGGCAATGACATTTCCATTCCCAGTTTGTGAATTAAAAAGGAGGTTTCCCCTAGTTTGAAAATTGAGCTCTCTCACCCTTCTTGTCTTCTTTCATCTTTGTCATCTTTACCATGCCTTTTAAAGAATGAAGCCTCTGGGCTTAAGCAAGAGAATTTATCACAATTTTGTATCTCAGAGAGCCTAGGTTCTCAACAAAACCATAGATTTGTTTGGGAAAAGGAATGAAGCTAATTTTCTTCATTTAAAAGGAGAGATGGAAGGAAAGAAAGAAGATAGAAAGAAGGGAGGAATGGAGACAGAAATCTCAGATGAGTTCAATTTCTTTGAGTAATGAACTTGGTGTGTGTAAGTGTGAATATTCTCAATTAACAAGTTACCTTCAGAATGTATTTCATTTCATTTAATGGCAGTTACTCCTTAACTTTTGCCTGGACACTACTTTATTCGTTTACTGCATATCTCTGATTTTAATTAATTTCGTAAAAAGGAATAAATTCATTAAAGAGAAAAGATTTATGGCACTTCATTTAAAATATTCCTACTCAACTGAAATCTTCTTAAAGAATATTTAATGAGGGAATGATATTGTAAATGGATGAAACCTCGAGTTAATGATAAAATTGTCCAACCTGCTAAGACAATTATTAATTGAATAAATCTAATACATACATTTATAAAGCTGCTAAAACTATAGTGCCATGACCTTTCTTCTTCTTCATTTCTTTTCTTCTTCTAATGATTTAGGGCAAAAGAATATATAGTTAACATAAGTAGGATACTCGTAAAAAGTAAGAATTCATTTCCAAAGTGCTAAAGCTTGGTAGGTATCTTCAACAAAGAAAAACGATGAGAAATGATCAAAAAGCTTTTAAAAACTATTTTAAGAGCATTTCATTTCATAACTTCCTTTGTATTTCTGAGGGTATTTGTTATTGCTGACACTTTCTTCACAAATCTGTGCAATTTTAATGCTGAACTGTTCCAAGGACTTTGTCTCGATTTTATTAGGTTGAGCATGGCCAAAATCTAACCTGAACTAGTTTAAATTAAAAGAAGGAATCTCTTGCCTAATTATGCTGGATCCAGGGCCTCAGATATTGACATGAAGACTCTGTTTCTCCATCTTGTAGCTCTTTTTTCCTTTATGTGACTTCATTCTCAGGCACATTTTCTATGGCCCTCAGCAGCCGTAGGCCGATATCTTCCCAGTTAAACCACTCATGTGGAGAGAAAACAAAACCCCAACCTGGCTCTCCATGGCAATGAGATCAGGTAGACTGCCCAGACCACCCTGTGATGCTGACTGGCCAAGCCTGGGAACATGCTAAACATTAGCAGAGAGGTTAGTCCCACTGAAAACAAGTGATGGAGCTTGAGAGAGAGGAGGTTTTCCAAGAGTCAATGGGATTATATTACTCCAAACAGCTGACATTGCTCAGTTAAAATTCACCAGTAACCTGAACAATTAGTGTATGCAAACTTATTTTCTGAGTAGCCTGAAGTCTAAAGAGACTAAACCCACACAGCGAGGTAGTGCCAGAATTGTAGAAGCAAGCTGGGATTGCAACATTCTTCAATCATTCATCTGCGTTTTAGAAAACTGATGGACTAAGTGCATCCTAATATTCTTTATCACTCTGAAATCCTGAGATTCTGTGGTTTTGTTTGGAAGAGTAGGGGCAGATAACCGAATGCTTAGCCAAATATTAATAATCTTAGTTTCAGCTCCTAAAACTGTGTGTGACTTTGAGAAATTCACTTCGGCTCCTTAGCCTTTAGTATCCTTATCCATAAGAAGAAATAAATTAGTATTAATCAATAGTTTTTAGAATTTTTATTGGGGTAGAACTTTTTCTTTTATAAACTAAATATTAAAAACCCTCAAATAAGCGGTTCTTGGTTCACATATAGTTAACTCATATTATGCTTAGATGCTTTATCAATGCATCCCTGTTCAAAGAAACTGCTTGTCAGTAAGGACAAAAGCTACTATAAATTGTCATGACAGCACACAATGGGATTGTTATTACACAATGATATAGTTAATATGGAGTGTTACTAGCGAATGGCCCAGCAAGGCACCCCAAATTCTTGCCATTCCCATTTGAGACATGAAGTTTGTCTACTTACACTGAGAAATTACTTGTGTAATTGGTATCACTTGTGCTTTAGGTTTACAATTTGTGATTATCAGAAAAGTGTCTTTCAGTGGTGCAAAGAAAAACTTCTGGTGCTAGAATTCATAAAAGATGTTCCTAGGAGCCACAAGGCTTAGAAAGGTGCATAGGTGGGAATATGGGGAGCCTGACTGAGGAATGAGCTAGAGCTGAGTGTCAGGGGACAGGAAGCATGCTGATTCCTATTTTTGTTGACAGGAAATAAGCAGTCTCTCACTTGAGTTCTCGGAGTTGACTACCTAGAACTGACACAAGGGAATCTTTCACCTTATTTGACTAGAAACAAATACTTGTTTTATGTCACAAGCTCTTTTTTAGGTCACACTTAACTTCAAATGACTGTACTTTTAAGTCACAAATGCTTTCCAAGATGCATCCCTCTTGTTTGTTAGTGAGTCAGCCTACAACAGGAATCAATGCGTGTGTATGGGGGTCAACCCGCTAACTCCCTCTGGAAACCTTTGGGCTCTTGGGAATGTGGCTGGAAAACCAGTGAGCTAGATAATCTTTCACTTCCCTTTAGCCCTAAAATGAGAAACACAATAAAAAGTCAGCTGTTCTCAAATTCTTAAATGTCCAATGGTGGCCAAGCTAAAGAAAGCATTTCTCACTGTGAATTTTCATTTATTTAAAATGTACATGCACACAGACAGAGTCTTTTAATAACAGTCCTTATCTATAACCTGGAGGCACTGTTCTATGTTGGCTATTACTAGTTTCTTCCCGTCGCAACTTTGTAAAAAAGTAGTTTCTTTGCTTCATCTTCTGTTGAAAGGCAGATTGAGGAAAAACACATATTTAAATTGGATTTGATTACAACTCCCACAAAAACCCATGTGGAGATTACATTCTGTTGCTATGTCCTATTGCAACAGAAGGTGGCAAAGCACATATGTAAAGGTACTCTCTCATTTATGGGCGAAATCTTAAGGGTGGGTGTGCCTTGGAGCAAAGGGTGTGATTGTTGAGTGTGCAGATTTGGAAAGATAAGGGAAGATAGAAGACAAACCTTTGGTTACACAATAGATTTTCAGTGCATTTAAACTGAGAATATTTAATCCACTGTCAAGGAAACAGATTGCTTATCCTTAATCTATGCAATAATTTCTCCCACATATGAATGCCCTTTGCCATTAAATCAGGTCCCTCCTTTCCTGCAAACTTCAGCTCCCAGCTCATTGTATGTTGTTTAGGAGGCCTGGCCCAGCTTATCTCCTGTCCCTTCCATCATGCCTTTTCCCTGATGAACATAAGTCTCTCTTTATTACTGGATACTCACTTTATGTAACTTTAATAGTCATTATTTATAATACAATTATAGTTTAGCATGTATGTATTTTATTAACTAAAAAGCCTTAAACTCATCTGCTAAACGATAGTTACATGGGTAAGTTGTTCTGTTCTGGTTTGGGGCTAATCCTTGGAGTAGAGAGGCTGGCTCCGTTAATTTCCATTTTATATCGGTAAAAATCTAAAAGAAGGGAAGAGTAAATAATGTGCTCATATCTTCACTTCTTTGAATACTCCTTAAATCCAAGAGCTGTGTGTTTAATTTTTCTTTTAGAGTTCAGACAAAGCTAATGAATGTGTTAATATATTATATTAATATATTATACTATTGGTTATTTTCTTCTTTCTTTTTTGAGTAAAAATAAGAAACTATGCTATGTACAATGTAAACATTTTCCATACATTCTTTTGTTTAACCTTCATAACAACTTCATGGGATAGTTAATTTTATACTCATTTTACATATGAGAAAATTGATCTTCAAATTTAACTTGACTGAGCAAAGAATCAGACAGCTAGCATTTCAATTGGGTTGATCTGACTCTAACGTCTCTGCTTATCCACGGCCTCATGCTACTTTCTGTGCAAACCAATTATTTTTTGTATGCTAAATTTATGAGAGTTCAGAAAGTGCTTTGACTTAAGCAGAGTGAAGCCAACAGAAGTATTATTTAAGCATTGATTGATATCTACTAGTCATGTGACCACAGACCCATTGTTTCCTTACTTAGAGCATCATTTTTCTCAATAATGAGCTGAATAAGGCTATCTATAAGATTTCTTCCAGTGTTAACTTAGAGTGTGTGCTATTTAATTAAATGTTTAAGCTTAGACTTCTGCAACTGTATAGGGATCAAAACCTGAAAAAGAAAATATACAAATTCCCATGAGTTTATAAACCCAATATTCATTAAGATAAGGATGTCGATGTAAGAAACATCCAAACCTGTAGAGAATTTTTATGAGTTTATTTAAGCCAAACTGATGACATACGCTGGGGAGCAAGATCTTAAACGTTCCGAAAAATAACAGTTTTGCAGTTTCTTTAATGCATTTGAAATTAAGAAGGAAAAATAAGGAAAACTGGAGAGAAGGCAAGGCTAGGGATTGTATTACAGGATAGTTAACAAGATTAGGTCTTCTCCTGAGGCTTAATACTCCTTTGGAGGGGTATTACTTCTGGCCTTTCAAAGGTGTGTAAACCTAGATGCACAAGAACAATGGACAGGGCTGACTTAAAACTTTTCACTAAAGAAGTTATGGGCCTGAGGTATGCCTACCCACCATGACCTGCCCAGTTAGGAACTTATGATCTGATTGTCCTGCATGGTTACTTTCCATAGAACCCCTATTTTTGGGGTCCACAAGAACACTCAGAGGGACAAAAACGGCAGAAGAAAAGGTTGAGACTCTGTGTGTATCTTATTTAGCTACTTTGCTTTAGAATTCCGCCCCACACCACCCCTATCCCCTGGGGCAAGTTTGGGAATGAAGCACAAGATAGTATCTTGGGCGTTTGCACTGTTACAAAGAGCCAAAGAGTTTTCATTTGTTATTCCACCTGAAAATACTTTTGTGCTGCCATTGACTTAGCTGTATTTATTTGTTTGTCCTCCTTTTGGGTTGCATTAAAGTCTAGATAACATGCATCTCAAACAAATCAAGAACAAAGACTCTTTTAAAAATGTTGTAATCATTGTAACTGAGGAACTCGGCTGAGTTAGTGCAGCAGCTGCCAAGACCCAGGGGGGCTGTAGTAGTTACTATTGCTTGAGCACTTGGCTTGTGGCTACTTCTGCCAGGTCTTCCTACAAAGATGAGGCTTGGGGAGGTGGTTGATATAAAACCAGATAAGCTTTGCAAGTTGACATGGAACATGATAAAGTACAGACTTGATCGCTTGCAAGACAGGAAAACAGTCTGAATATGATACTCCTTATTTTCCTGGATATGATGAGAAGGAGGTTTCCCAGGCGAGAGGATTAGAATAGAATGCCACGAGTAATAGGATAATTAGGGGATGCAAGGAAATATATAGGTGGCTATAATAAAAGTTCTAGAGAGATATGGGCAGGAACAAAATGGCAGTAGCAATGAGAAATGAAAGAAAAATAAGCAGAAAAGTTCTTTTTCTTAAACAAAAATTTGGATATGGAGGTCAATTACATATAGAAGGTGAGAAAGAAGGCTCAAAAATTGACTCAGGTTCGTAGCTTGGACGACTAGGTAAATGTGGTGCCACTGAGTAAGATATGAGAAGCACGAAGAGGAGTATAGGGATTGAGAATGAGTCACCCCAAGATGTGCCTCTGTGGTATGCAGATTATTTCAAGCTAAAGGCAGCTGAGACCCTGCGGGCTCAGAGAAACTTCTGCACCCTCCCCTTAACTACCTAGAAGAATTTAAATTATGGGCCTTGCCCATAATAAGAAATTATCAGAGATAATCTTTTTTTTTTTGACCTATCTGTAGAGCAGGGCAAACTACTAATTATTGAACATCTGCTCTTATCATCCTGCAATGACCCTCTGAAGTCCCAAAGTGCCTTACCTCGTTGTCCTTAGCTCGAAATGTCATACATACCTCATTGTCCCTTTCTGTCTCTGAACCTCTTATATATGTGGGGTCTCTGATTCTCTTATGTCCATGGGGTTCCCATATATACATATGTGATTAAATTTTGGTTATTGTCTATTGTTAATATGTCTTATGTAGATTTAATTATTAAACCAGTTGAAAGAACATTGAATGGTAAAGAAAAGTTTCTTTCTCTCCCACGGGAGCATGTGTAAAAATCATATAATGAGTTAAATTTAGGAATATGTTGAATTTGTAGTAGCTGTAGGTTATCAAGGCAGCAATATCAAGTAGGAAAGAAGTCTGAATGAAAAATACCCAATTTGGGTGATGTCAATAAACAGGTGGTAGAAGAAGCTACAGAAAGACATCCTCCAGGAAT
>NW_011889054.1:1890788-1924583 GCF_000151845.1 Pteropus vampyrus | reverse complement strand
TGGTATGCAGATTATTTCAAGCTAAAGGCAGCTGAGACCCTGCGGGCTCAGAGAAACTTCTGCACCCTCCCCTTAACTACCTAGAAGAATTTAAATTATGGGCCTTGCCCATAATAAGAAATTATCAGAGATAATCTTTTTTTTTTTGACCTATCTGTAGAGCAGGGCAAACTACTAATTATTGAACATCTGCTCTTATCATCCTGCAATGACCCTCTGAAGTCCCAAAGTGCCTTACCTCGTTGTCCTTAGCTCGAAATGTCATACATACCTCATTGTCCCTTTCTGTCTCTGAACCTCTTATATATGTGGGGTCTCTGATTCTCTTATGTCCATGGGGTTCCCATACATACATATGTGATTAAATTTTGGTTATTGTCTATTGTTAATATGTCTTATGTAGATTTAATTATTAAACCAGTTGAAAGAACATTGAATGGTAAAGAAAAGTTTCTTTCTCTCCCACGGGAGCATGTGTAAAAATCATATAATGAGTTAAATTTAGGAATATGTTGAATTTGTAGTAGCTGTAGGTTATCAAGGCAGCAATATCAAGTAGGAAAGAAGTCTGAATGAAAAATACCCAATTTGGGTGATGTCAATAAACAGGTGGTAGAAGAAGCTACAGAAAGACATCCTCCAGGAATATTGAATACAGTGAAGAAAGACAAGGGTTTTGGGCAGAACTCTGAGGAAAGCCAGCATGTTAGGTATGGATGAACAGAGAAAGATTATCTGTGAAGGGGAATAGAAAATACATTGGAGGAAGGAGGAAGCATGTCATGGGAGACAAGGGTCGAGAGAGCTTCAAAAAGAGTATAAGGATAAAGAAAAGCCCAGAATAGGAAGCTGAGTCAAATAAGATAGTCCAGAAATTTTGCAACTTTGCTTGTTTCCAAGCCTATTCAAATGTAGAACATAATGCATGGCTTAGTAGAAAGGTGATTTACTTTCCTCACTTCTAGGACCGTCGACAGGTCTCTTAACTACTGGAGCCTCATATTCACATCTGTAAAATAGGAGGCAAATTAACTTTTTATGCTTAGAGGACTGATATAAGAATATACAAAGAATATACAGAGTTCTCTGAAATTAATGGTTATTTTTTGTATAACAAATATATTGTCCAGTAGGCCCTGAATACTTATTAAAATCTTTCATGATGATTATATTATTACAATAAATAATCCAAATCTCTCTTTAAAGCAAGAGCTTAATGGTCAGGATCTGCTAAAGTAAAGTTAAATTTGGCAGCAAATATTTCCATTCAAAAAGAGAAATAATATACATTGTGAAGACTTCCAGAAGTGAAATGCTCCCCCATTCAAAAAGAAGAAAAATTTTTTGCAGCCATTCATAAATTCTAACCTAATTTAAGTTCTGATCATTTAAGTTGTTCTCTTCTAACCTTTGACCGGAATGGAATGCAATGATACCTGGCAAATGTCTATGATAGGCATTAAAGGTAATGAATTTCTTAGAATCCTATTTCTTACCTATAATGAAAATATCACCCACCTCTATTATATAAGCGAGATGTTAAATTAGCCATGAAGATCTTGGCAGCATTTGCTGAAGTGAGTGAAACCATCATGAGAAATTGTGTCTTGCTAATTGCTTTGCATTCTTCATTATAGGTGAACACCGAAAACATACATATTCCATAAATACTGGTTCTTGTACCTAAAGAAGGTACAACATTTTTCATAGATTTTCCATGCTTTTACTAACAAAGTCATTAAAACTAAACCATCATTGAAGTTTTTTTTCCTTTATTGAGATCACCTGGTAAGAGTTAATAACTGTGTGCCATTGTTTATGCCAAAAATCTGACAAGTCAGTTAAGTGTACATAGTATCATAATGTTTAAGACTTTAATTCTGGTCTCTTGTCATAATGACCCTTCCTGGCTGACGTGAGTAATAGCAGAGATGGTCTGAAGAAGAAATAATAGCTCAGAAGAAAGATTAAAGTGTAAGATATCTAGCATCTAGGACTCTGAATGCAAACTGTGCTCTTAATCTATGAAAGGAGAAAGAAAGAAAGAAAGAAAGAAAGAAAGAAAGAAAGAAAGAAGAAAGAAAGAAAGAAAGAAAGAAAGAAAGAAAGAAAGAAAGAAAGAAGAAAGAAAGAAAGAAAGAAGAAAGGAAAAGAAAGAAAGAGAGAAAGAGAGAAAGAGAGAAAAGAGTGGGGAGGAAGGAAGGAAAGACAGAAAGAGGAAGGAAGGAAGGAAGGAAGGAAGTATGTAAGTAAGGAAGGAAGGAAGGAAGGAAGGAAAGAAGAGAAAAAAGCTGAGATTAATTTTCAAAATCAATATAACACAACAATAGAGAAAACTAAAAGTCACTGTTGTGGATTTTGTACCACTAATGAATACTTACTGAGACTTTTTATATGCCGAGAATTGGACCATCACACTCTATGACCATTTTTCAAGAAAATTCAACTGCTGTTTCTAATCTTTATAAGTCACTGAGGAATTCCTCAGTGCTAGCTACTAGTCCTCTGCTGTGGATACAGAAATCAGCCAGACATTTACTCTGGCTTATCATATTTATACAAAGGGTAAGATGTGCAGCAGAAAGAAAGAAAGGGTAAATTAGGGATGTGAAAGTTCCTGTAATGGGTAACCTACAGTGTTTGAAAGAGATAGGTGTGCCCCACGCTTGGTGATCAACCATTCTAAGGAAAGGAATAGTTCACTGAAGTGACAAAGATACAAGAATGTGACTGGTACTTTTCAGGGCAAGAAAGTGTGTTTAAAGTAAGCAAAGCAGATAGTTTACTTATATCATTTGATCCTCTGAAAAGTGCATGTCTGCTTCTCCCACTTGCAAGTGAGTAAACTGATTCAGAGATTTTAAGTTACTTGTTCAAGTTCCCACAGTTGTGTGGTTTTATCAACCATGACACTCTTGATTGACTGAGTGATAGAAACAACTTAAAATATATTAGGTGGAAAAAAGACTCGGTTCACTTAATCAAAACATAAGAAAGAGGAAGTGCAGCTGGGCCTCAAGCATGACTGGAATCAAGTTCAAATGCTGACATGAGTCCCTTCTCTAATTTCTATTATTTCTAACTTCATTCCTTAGAATTAGAAAAATGCTATTTGATAACCCCAAGTTTGCAACGCCAAGAAACTCCTGAGTTTCAAGTTAAAAGGTTTTTGAGGAAATGCAGTGATAAATTCAATTTGGATTTGGTTCTCATCCTTGAACCAATCAATGATTCTGGATATTGGGTTACAATAAGATGACTACTTGATTCAGGAACCCAGGTAATGGTGGCCATGAAGCTACTTTTAAAACACCTGTTCTCGGCTGACAAACACCAGAGGTCAATTACAATTTTTTTGCACCTATAGTTGCTTCCAAAGAAAAAGACCAGGTCTGTGTCAATTGAGAGATTTAAAGTTTCACTGGGGCAATAAAAAAATTCAAATTCTGGCTCTACCACTTACTAGCTGTGTGACATTGGACAAATTATTTACTGTCATCTGCCTAAGTTCTTCATCTGTAAAAATGTAATAATAATGTTATTTACTTCACAGTGATTTTGAAATTCAGTAGCTCCAGAATTCAATTTAGCTTCTTTCCCTACAACCGAAGGACACTTATTCACAGCTCCCCTTTATCAGTCGATGGCACCTAGAATTCCTCAAATTTCCTGGTCCAATAACTTAAAAGTTATCTGTGAGATTTCTCTTTCTTCTGCATGAGAAAGAATACAAATCGTCTCCTAAACTTGCTATTTCTTCTTTGAAAATGTCTTTGTAATCTCCATTTCTCTCTTCCAACTTCCACCATTCTACAAGAGGCCCAATCAGCATTTATCTGGATTATAGATATAAGCTCCTAACTGGCCTCCTTCCTTAGAAAGTCTAAATTTTTTAATCCATTTGTGGCAGTATTTCCAAGTTATTCTTTTGTTTTCTTTGAAATAGTCTCCAACTCAATAGTCCAAATAATAAGAAGACAAAATTATGTTTTTTGCTCCCCTAAATTACTTGATTTTTGGCTTCTTGAAAGTTTTAACTCTAGGGAAAAAGTGAATATTAATGAGAAAAGGTATAAATATGTATACATAGATATTCTATAATTAAATTTATGTTTGTAAAATAATGTATGTACAACATTAAAAATTATTTTACAAATATAACTTTATTATATATAATTAACAGACTATATTAAGAGCATTATTTTATAAGTAAACTATAAATATATAGTTTTACATTTATGTATTAATATAAATATATGGTATTAATATAGCTTATTATAAATTATTCAAAGGCCAGATTGTAAATTGTTTTTCTTTTATTTAGTAGCAAATACTTTTATATTAGTTAAATTTTGTTTTGTTTTTGTTAAGTGAGATATGATATATTCATTTTGGAGGAAGGAGTTATGGAATTTTTAAAGCAGAGCAATTGTATCTAATTGTGAACGTGCTTGTTAAGAAGAAGCTGATTTGGATTAGTATGTTGAATGACATTAAATGTTTGGATGAAGACAGCAGGTAAGGTGAATCACTGGATGGAAAAAGATCATCACACTGTTTTTTCTTCGTTTTGTTTTGTTCTTCATTGTAAGATTTTTTTGAAAGACATATGCTAAAACACTAGTTCTTTTCTTAACTGCTGAAAAATCAGGGGAAAAGAAGAAAACAGAGAACTTTGAGTTTTAAATTCTGAAGGGCAGTAGAATAGGTAAATTCTACATGGGTACAATTTTTGAAGGGTAATACAATGGGTAATCTTTGGTTAAAAAAAAGAAGAAAGATTATTATTTCTTGAGGCAGTGAGATTTCAAAACGTGGTTAGAAACATTATACAGGCATTTAAAAATCCCTAGCATTAATCTAGAAAACATAGCATAAGTATTTCTTTATTTTCAAAGTTATTTAAAGTGACTTCGGTGTGGGTTTGTAGGTTATAAATGCAAGTCATTGATACCACTTGAAAGTTACTAAAAAACTTATCTATAGTTCCAAGATGTGGTATTTCTTTAAATGTTGCTGTAAGCTGTATAACATCCTCTTAAATATGTAAAGTGTTCAGTAAACATTTATGTTTTTCTGTACTTATTAAGATTTCTCTTTTTATAGTAAACATGTAATTGAATATAAAGCTTGTTCATATTAAACAACATGGAGCAAATAATATGAAGTAAATAAAATGAAGTACTGAAAAGTATGCTATCTTCTCTTTGGTGTAGGCCTTCTATTTATGTTAGTATATACAGATCTGCTTTATTCTTTTTACAACCTTAATCATATACCATATTATATGTATTATTTAGGGTGACTTGAGAAGCAAGTAACATATAACCTGGTTGAAAATGTAAAGAGGATGTAGAGGCTCATTCATTGGCTAGAATATTTGTGGGATGACCTCAGGATTGGTTTAAATCAGCAGGTCAACAATGCCATCAAGGACTCAGTTTATTTCCATTGATCTTTAAGTTTAACCTTGGATGGCTTCCCTCATGGTTGGAACAAATTGATAATAGCAGGTCTAGTTTTCACATCTAAAACCATACCATCAAGAACAATAAAGTAGGTGAATGCATGCTTCTCTCTATCCTTACCAAAGCCAGGTTTTACCACTGAATCACAAAGCATATTTTTGTTGCATATTGTTGATCCGAATGCTTGAACTATATTTAGTGCCTTGTAATACAAGTCAGAGATTGGTGTGAAGAAATTAGGTTGATGTGTGGTAGAGATGATGGTTGTAATAAAGAAGATGAGAAAATTGGGCCCAAGGACAGGTTATACAGCGAGTTTGAGATGTTTTGTCCATTTCAGTTGAAGGTAAGACAAAAATCATATTTCTGTTACTGTGGGCTGGTATTCTAAACAAGAGAGGCAAAACATCTCAGTTGAAAAAATTCTTCTCTGCTGGTTGATGCTTAAAATATAACTATAAGAGATTTGATCTTTCATAATATATCTAATGTTTTAAAAAATGTTGCTGTATTTGGTAAAACTAACATGTGTATCATTTTATGTCTAGCATGTCCATCAGGATGAATGAAGCATCACACAACAGGGAGAGGAAAAAAGATACCCTGAGAACAACTCAACAAGTAGGGATAAGGAGGGGAATGAAGAGAAGAGCAAAAGTGGCTTACCAGGGAAAGAAATGTTTTTAGTCACAAACTGTCTTTTTCGGAGTTCTATCTAAAGCTAGAGCTGAATCATCTAGTCCATGAAATCTTATCATTTCAGTTCTCTGCAAAGAAAAAAGATGTCATTTAAGATGGGAGCAGGTAACATGGTCTCTGTGCTGGGATGGTTTAGAGGATATGGAAACTTAGTGCTCTGTGAATAAACTCAGAAAATTAATTTAGCTTATAATTTTACATTAGTTACACACATATGCATGCACAGACAGATTTAGGTCACCATATTCAGATTACTTACACACACACACACACACACACACACACACACACACGTGAATTTAGGACTCTAAGTCATCATGCTTGGCTAATGGTGTTAGTAATAATAGATTTAAATTGTAGCTGAGGGATTCCACTCTAGGGATGATAAAAGGTATTAAGGGCCCACAATTAAATCAGAATAGATGTTACTTTCCTAGTATGTACTGGGTGTGGTCTTGCCCTCAGGCAGTGAAACAGGCTCAAGCACCCACCTGTGAGCATAGGTTCAATGTTTTCCTCTAAGATGCAGGCATGTTTGGAGAGTTAATAAGATGGTATCTGCAAGGAATTTGAACTCTAAGACAGGCCCAAAACAACTTCAATGCTGTGTTATTATCACCCTGTGAATCACTCAACAGAATCATAACCAATCCTGCTATGATGAGATTCTGGAACCTCAACCACAATTGAAACTCCGTACTAAAATTCGTTTGACAGAAGTTTGTCTTTGATTACAACTCTTGTCCATTCTTTTAGAGAGTGTCTGTCAAAGGTGATTGTTCCATCAAAGACAAAGCTTCAAATCTTGGCTCACCTCCCTTCTCAACTGTCCCCAAAAGCTGAGAAGAGCTGGACAGAGACAGAGAAAACTCTCCATCTCCACAGAAGAGGGAACCTTCTCAACAAAGCTAATCACAACATAGCAGCCAAGTGGCTGGAAGCACCAAGAAAATTACAGGCAAGCACACAGGACCACAGAAGGTCAGCTGGTGAATGTGCTTGGCAGACAGTTTTGCAATCAGCTCAAAAAATGCAGCTCTCCATTTCGACTAAGAATTTGCTAAGACTCCAACTACTGTTTCTCACTTGGTAGGAGAAAGTGATAACTCCATATTTCTTAGGAATCTTTCTCTTATTTCCCTTAAAAAGTGGGGATTCTAATAAAAATTAAATATATTAAATTGAATATATATTGTATATGGTCAAAATAAGAGAATTCAACATTCATTCATTCATGCATACACATTTGCATTCATTCAATAACACATTATTATGTGCCTATTTTATGTCAGACTCTGAATTAGATACTGGAGATATAGAAATATATAAGATCCTGCCCTCATGATTATTACCCTCAGTGGGATAGGGAAGACCCATAAGTAAACAGATAAGTATAGCACGGAATGGTAATGGCAATGCTATGGGCATGTCCAGGATGCTATGAGAAGACAGAAGAAGGGCATTCGGGTCAGCCTGTGGCTGTGTGTTGTATATGTATGTGTGTAGTACATGTGTGGATGTTGGGGGAGAGGGGGATAGAAGTATGGAGAAAGGCAATTCAAAGAAGTCTTTCAGACCTTGTAATTCTTTAGTTGTGTGAGGGAAAATAAATAGGAATGAGCCAATTAGAGAGGGGCTGAAAAACATGCAAGGCTGTGCGTACATAGGTACGGCGGTGTGAGAAAGCAGTTTTAGAACCCTGCAAGTGGTTCCCAATGACTAGAACATTTAGTGCATGTGGGGTAGATTGGGAGAAAAAAGTAAAGAAGATAAGGTTTCTTGCATGCAATGCTAAGGAGTTTGGAGTTTTATCCCACAGAGATAAGGAGTCAGGGAAGGGCTTTTCAATCATTTAAGTATCATTCCAGAGACACAAAGACAAGTTAGAAGTTGTTGCTACTGCAGGCAGTAACCAATTAGGAATTTGCAATCTTAATCTATGTGAGAAGAGAAAGATGCCCAAATTGGAGCAGTTGCAGTGATATTGGAAGGGAGAGGAAAGATAAATATATAGAAAATAATGCAGACAGAACATTTTGAAGGGGTTTTAGAAAAAGGGATAGTCTAATATGACTATCTTATTTCTGCTGAGGACGAGATTTACTGTGTCACCTTTACCTGAGAGGCTGAAGATGGTACAAAATGAAATTTGTGGAATAAAAATATAAAGTAGAAATGACAAGTTAGGGGATGCATGGGATACATGGGCACTGAGGGGATTTCTGTACTAGATAGGTATTTTTGAAGATCATCAGTATTCAGGTATACCCAGGTATAGTCATGGGCATGAGTAACACCACTGAAGGAAAAGAAAGTGAATAGAAAAATAAAAGGCTAAGGAAAAACCATAGCAAAATTCAGTAGATAAGCAGAGATGGAAGAGTAAGAATTGTCCAAACCTGTAGAGAATTTTCATAAGGGTTTATTTGAGCCAAACTGACAACATATACCAGGGAGCAAGATCTCAATTGCTCCAGAGAATGACAGTTTTGCAGCTTCTTTTATGCATTTAAAATTTAGGAGGGAGGTAAGGAAAGCTACGAAGAGGTGGGGGAAAGCAAAATGGGGATTGGATTATAGAATAGTTAAGATTATGTGTTCTCTCTAAGGTTGTTACTGCTTATTTCAAAGGCATGTTAACCTAGATGCACAGAAACAGTGGACAGTGCTTGCTTAAGGCAAAGATAAACCTTTTACTGAAAAGTTATAGTCCTGGGGCATGACTACACACCATGACCTGCCCTGTTAGGAATTTATGATCAGATTACCCTGTGAAAATACTTTCCATAGAACACCCACCCCTTTTTAAAATCTCAATAGGAACATTAAGAGGAACGTCAGAGAGATAGAAGGAAAACCAGAAGAGAGTAGTACTCTTAGAAGCCCAGAGATGTGGAGAGAGTGGTTAACAATGTCCAGTTTTGCCAAAGGGTCAAAGAAGATCTGGAAAGTATGAGTTAAGATGTCAATTTGAGTACCTACTAGATATTGGCAGAGAGATAAAGGAAATAAGGTATAAATGTAGGGACAAGAAGCTCTTAATCTTGTCTCTACATACTTGTCATACATACATACATACTTTACTGTCCATAAACAGTTAATTGCAATGCAAAAGAGAGCTAGTTAGGAACTGTAAAAGAACTCTTTTTATGAATATTTCAATATTGTGATAGCAACCCTCAAATTTTGATAAATAAGATGTAGGAGAAAAGCGCTAAAATTGCTCTTAATGATCCCCACCTCCTGGTCTTCATGCCCTTGTGTAAACCCCTTTCCTTGAGTGCGGCTGGAATTAGTGACTTGCTTCTAGAAAACAGAGTGCAACAGACATGATGGGCTGTCACTTCTGAGATTAGGTAACAAAATGTCTTTGGCTTCCACCTTGGGGTTCTCTCTCTCTCTCTCTCTCTCTCTCTCTCTCTCTCTCTCTCTCTCTCTCTCTCTCTCTCTCTCTCTGTCTTTGCTCTTTAAGCCTGCATGGCATAGAACTGATATGTTCATGCAAGAGCCAGAAAGGATCTGAGCCTGGGAGTGGATCTGAGAGCTGACAACAGTCATGTAAATGAGCTTGGAAGTGGATCCTTCCCAGTTTGAGCCTTGAGAAGACTGCAGCCTCAGCCAACACCTTCATTGGAGCTTTGTGAGAGGCCCTGGACCAGAGGCACCCAACTAAATTATATTTGGATTCCTGATGCATAGAAAATGTGAGATAAATGTGTGTTGTTTTAAACCACTAAGCTTTGGTGTAATTTGTTACACAGCAATAAGGAACAAATACATAGGATAAGTATCAGGTACTTATGTTCATCAAAGTAAATTTATCTTTCTTAAAATATACCTTCAGCTATAATCATGAGTAACAGTATTTTAATACTGGAATTTTAAGGACATAGTATGCCTTCTAGTTTTTTGAATACAAAGTAACAGCTCTCCTACTTAACCAAAAATCAACAGCAATTATAGAGTTTTTAGAGTTTCTTAACATTATAGTCACACATGTGCTCAATTCATAATGGAAGGTTAGAGACGCAAGAGAGGTCATCTTGGTGCATTCATTTCCTGCCAGCCAGAAACAGAACTGGGCCATTATCTCCCTTCTTTTCTAGAGATTAATTCATCGCATCTTTCTTTCCTATCCTATACCTTCCTCAGCTGGTATCTTGTGCTTTCTGTTTACTAGACTCTGAAATGCCATGTTTCCTAATCCTCCAATCCTCATGTATAATCCTGTGCTCAACTCAAATGTTTCTTGATTGTATTGGATGTTATCACATCCTATTGACTGCCTGGAGTTTGCTGTTATCTCCAGAGGGTGTTCATCCTTTTGTAATTAACAGCTTATTTGATTCAATGGTAACGGAGGTCAGGCTGTGTGTATTTTACCATTCTGAGTTTGCAGGGGTATTTGCCCTTCCCTTTGATATCTTTATTTTAATTACTTCTGAGATTTGTGTCTGTATTCGTAGGATGTGGAGTGTGAGTTATTTTAAATATCCCTCTTCTTTTTAATATAGTTTGTGAATACTTCATTCACTCTTGAAAGATGCCATGCCAAGTTTATCAAGCATTTGCTTCCTGTATTTATTTTTATCTATTTTTTATTTTTTGGCTCAGCTCCATTTTCCTCCAACCTTAACAACCAATTTTCAGTTTGCATATTTTGATGCAGACATCACAAAGGGCTAGCTGAATCTCTCCCAGGTGGAAGTTAAAATAAATATCTGGAGATAATAACAAACATTTTTATGTGCAGCATATATCTTGTTTCCACATTTTCTGAAACAAAATGTAAGATGAATAAATGTGATTGGCTTTCATAATGTTTACCAAAACTTTCTGCAATTATCCAAAGAATCTTGTAGGCCAGCGAACACGAAAGGCTTCTTTTTAGGTAAAAATGGTGAAGTTTGTTTGAAATTTAAAAAATAATAATAATAGCTCCATGTCACCTGCTTTTGGTATCAGTCATATAATTTAAGAAAATATTCTTTATTAAATGCTTACAATAAAAGCTCAATGCAAAATTTATAACATGAGAATATTTGTAGCATCCAAAGAACAAATTAAAGATTTTGTTTTGTTTTGTTTTTTTTCCTGAGGATAATAGCAATAATAGCAAGATTTTATTTATTTTCCTGAGGATATATTTCATACTCACTGTCTGTTACAGAATGCTTCCAGTTTATTGCAATAAACAGTGCCATATTTGTCTTCAATTAATTTGGCTTTTGCTTTTAGTTAGAGACAACTTAATTATTCAAAGATGGGCACAAAAATTAGCCAATAGGCGTATTTAATTCTGTAACCAATTTATATGATTATCCTAGATCATTAAGCAGGACTTATAAGTTGCCTGGGGCATAGGTATTTAAAAGTGATGATGGAGAACCCAAGCAGTTAAACAGCCTGAAAGAAAGAACCAACAGTAAATTTCAAAAGTCAGAGCCGGCCATGTCATGACTCCAGGTGGGCAGTATAGTAATGAAAACTTGGCTACATAGTCCAGAAGAATAATGAAGAGACAGATTTCTGACTTAGTTTCCCCCATGTTACTGAGATGTGGACAGTGCAGTGAAATTTTCGTTGATATTATGTTTTTATTTAGTAACTTTCTGGGCAGCTATGGCATTCTAGAGTCACCCAGCTGACTCATCCTTCCAGAATCTGAATGCGATAACAGCACACACATTTTTTTTTTTACATTCAAATTATGCCATAAGTAATACAAGTGAACTTGTATATCTCCTATTCCTATTAATTCCCTGGATGTTGCTAACATTTTAAAGTAGTCAAATCATATGCAAAACCAATTAAAATATCTCAATAATTAAATACTGTGGTACTGGGGCATCAAAACAATGGAAGAAAATAGAAAAATCCAGAAATAGACCAAAGTTTATAAGGAAATTTAATATACATGATCAAGGAGACATCTCAAATCAAAGAAGAGAAGAAATAAATTTTTTTAAATGGTTTTGGAAAAGTTAGGTAGAATGATGAGTATAGAATATTTTCAGATGTTATGTGAAATAGGGAAATCTCATATTGACACTACAAATGACTTTGAATTTCGGATTGATTAAAAGAAAGAACTTTTGAGAGCAGCCAGAACAAGTCTTCCCTTTATAGACTGATAGGTTTAGAATCTAACTCAAGCCTCCCATTGCTGGATGCATGGATTCTAAACTCGGTGGACTTTCCTTTGTAACCTACTATTTTCAACAATTATATAGCAGGAACTGAAAGGCCCACTGACGTTAGCTACGAAAAAGCAAAAAGAAGAAAATATCTAAATTAGCATTTCCCAAAATGAGTTCCTTGCAGTATTAATCTGGAGTGGTAAGACATTTTACTAAAACAGACACACACACACACACACACACACACACACACACACACACCACCAAACCAAACCAAACCAAACCAAACCAAACCAAACCAAAACAAACCAAAACTTTCATAGGCAACTAGGTTTGAGCAAATGCTAGTCTTTTCTCAAATAGTCAGTGCACATAAAAACTCTCAGAAGTCCTGCAGTAACAAAGCCTGCTTAACTTTATTTAAGGCAGCATTTCCAAAGGACCCCTTTCCCTTTTATCATCTATTAATGCAGCAGAATAGAGCATAATTTAGAATACTGCTCTAGACTCAAGCAAAAGTAAAACAATTTTCCAAAGTAGGCAGATAAGAAAGTGGGGGGTTAAGATGTTCTTCCCAAACATCTTTGGTAATTACCTCAATTCTTCATTCTGCTTTGTAGTTCCAGACCTATAATTATGTGCGTTCCCATGCCTTTCTCAGCGGCATGCGGCTGAGTCACTGATGCCTGCTACTTGCAGTCTGGGACCTGCCCAGATTCTGAACTGAACCTGCAAACGATAGGGAGTGTGTAGGCAACCCCAACCCTCCAGACATGGGATGTGGAGTTAGTCACACTGACATTGATCTCACTGAATCATAAGGTTGCTACACCCCCTTGCTCTGCTGGCTAAAGTCATTTGAGAGTTTTTGCCTCCATTTGGTTTCTGGTATGAATTTTACCCAGAATTCTAGAGCACATATTCAGGAACCTCTTTTTCTAGGACTACAACCTCCTACTGGCATTCTTTTCACATTCCTAAACTTCTTTCAAGTCATTGGCTAGAGTCTGAATATGAATGAATTATTATTATTGTTATCATCATCATCATCATCATTACCTCTACCTAGTTCCAAACACTTTCATCACCCCAAAAGGATACCCCAGACCCACAAAGAAGTCATGTCCCATTCCCTCTTCCAGGCCCTATCTTATGTTTCTTTTTCTTGCCTAATTTTTGGCTATAACTTCCAGTTCAATGTTAAACAGAAGTAGTAAAAGCAATCATCGCTGTCCTAGTTCTGATCTTAATAAGGAAGCTTTAAGTCTTTCACCATTGGATATAATGTTAGCTATGGTTTTGTCCCAACCACTCTTTATTATGTTGAGGAATTTCCTTTATACTTATAGTTTGTTGATATATGTTTTAAGTCATATGAGAGTGTTCACTTTTGTCAAATGCTTTTTCTGCATCAATTGATGTATTCAGGGTATGTCTGGCATCATAGACAGAATAAGAAATCTTCTCTTCTATCTTTTGGAAGAGTTTGAGAAGAATTGGTCTTCATTACTTTTTAGCTGTTTGGTAGAATTCATCAGTGAAGTCTGGCCCTGGGTTTTTCTTGTTGGGAGATTTTTAATTACTGATTCAATACCTTTACTTGATATTGGTGTGTTTAGATTTTCTATATCTTCATGATTTAATCTTGGTAGTCTATATGTTTTTAGAAATTTATCCAATTCTTTTAGGCTATCCAGTTTGTTGGTGTATTATTGTTCATAGTTGTCTCCTGATATTTTATATTTCTGTGGTATTAGTTATAACGTCTTTTCTTTCATTTCTTATGTTATTTATTTTAATGTTCTCTTTTTTATATAGTCTAACTAATGGTTTGTCAATTTTCTTTATCTTTTTAAAAAACCAGCTGAGTTTCATTGATTAGTTCAATTGCTTTTCTAGTCTCTACTTCATTATTTCTGCTCTGATCTTTTTTATTTCCTTCCTTTTGCTAACTTTGGGAGTAATTTGTTCTCCTTAATTTCTTGAATTGTAAAGTTAGGTTGCTTATTGGAGATCTTTCTTTTTTCTTAATGTAGGTGTTTATCACTATAAACTTTCCTCTTAGAATTGCTTTTGCTATGTCTCATGTATTGACATTATTGTCTATGTAGAACATTCAAAAGAATTAAATATTTTTAAAAATCCCCAACAAAAAACTTCTGGAACTAATAAGCTATGATAGCAAGGTTGCAGGATACAAAGTTTATATGTGAAAGGGAATCACTTTCTTATGTCCCAGAAATGAACAGTTGGAATTTAAAATTAAAAACATCAAACCATTTATATAAGCACTCCCCAAAATAAAATCCTTAAGTATAAATCGAACAAAACATGTATATATTTATGTATATATTCACATATGTAAATATTTCACATATATATTTCTATATGAAAATATTACAAAAGGTCTGATGAAAGAAATCAAAGAAGTAAATAAATGAAGACATAGTCCATGTTTATGGATAAGGAGACTTGGTATTACCAAGATGTCAGTTCTTTTCAACTTGATCTATCTATCTATCTATCTATCTATCTATCTATCTATATATATATGACATAATTATAATAAAAATCCACCAATTTTTTGGATATTGACAAACTTATTCTAAAATTTATTTAAAGAGGCAAAAGATCCAGAATACTGAACACAATGTTGAAGAAGAACAAAGTCAGAGAACTGACACTACCTGACATCAAAACTTACTATAAAGATATGATAATCAAGGCTATGTGGTAGTGGTAAAAAAAAAAATAGACAAATAGAACAATACAACAAAATAGTGAGCCCAGAAATAGACCCACAGAAATATAGTCAACTAATCTTTGCAAAAGAACAAAGGCAATATGATGGAGAAAAGATAGTCTTCTCAACGAATTGTGCTGGAACAGCTGGACATCTATTTGCAAAAAAATATATAGACACAAAGCTCACACTCTTTACAAAAATTAGCTCAAAATGGATCATAGATCTAAATGTAAAATACAAAGCTATAAATCTCTTAGAAGAGAAATAGGAGAAAATCTAGATGACCTTGAGTTTAGTGATGACTCTTTAGATTCAACACCAAAGACATGATTCATGAAAGACATAATTATTCAGTTGAACTTTATTGAAATTAAAATTTTCTGCTCTGTAAAAGACACTGTCAAGAGGATAAGAAGACAAACCACAGACTGGGAGAAAATATTTGCAAAAGACACGTGAGATAAAAGACTGTTATGCAGAATATACAAAGAACTCTTAAAATTTAATAATAAGAAACTGAATAAACTGATTAAAAAATGGGCAAAAGATCTAAATAGACAAATCATCAAGGAAAATATACAGATGTCAAACACGGAGGAAACTTAAATGTAAATTGCTAAGTGAGCGAAGCCAATCTGAAAGGCTACATATTGTATGATTCTAACTATGTGATATTCTGGAAAAGGTGAAACTATGGAGACTGTAAAAAGATAATTGATCACCAGGGGTTATAGGAAAGGGAGGTGTGAGTAGGCAGAATACAGAGAATTTTAGGGCAGTGAAACTATTCTGTGTGATATCATACTAGTGAATATTTGTCAAAATTCCGAATATACAACACCAAAAGTGAACCCTAATGTAAACTATGGACCTTTGGTGATAATGATGTGTCAATGTAAGCTCATTGATTGTAACAAACATACCTCTCTGGTGAAGGATAGTGATAACGAAGGAGGCTATGTATATGTGGAGACAAGAGTTATAAGGGAATTTTCTGTACTTTCCACTCAATTTTGCCGTAATTCTAAAATTGCTCTAAAAACTAGTCTATTTTAAAAAATTACACTATTCTCTCTTACTGCATTGCAGTAGCTTCTTTTTTATTCATTTCTCTTAGTTGTTGTATTTATGACTAGATTCCAGAGTTCTTGAAAAGTTGATTCTGAAAATTTTTGCCAGCTTCTTAGTTGCTTTTGTGGAGGGACGGAAACCTGGAGTTCTGTACTTTATCACTTTTGGTGAACTATAATGGCCTTTTATTTTGAATGAAGTAGGGAGCAAAGAGTGATTTGATCTGACATTTTTAAAGGTCCATTCAAGCTTCTGTGTCAAGCTAGATGATATGACAAGGAGAGACACAGGGAGACCAGTTAGGAGGATATTGCATAATCCAGGTAAGAGATGCTGATAGTTTACAGAAGCATAATAGAAATTGAGAGGTGATTGGGCTCTCTATATAAATGTGTAGATACAGCCTAAAGGTTTGAATGTCAGGTGTAAAAGAAAGGAAGACATCAAGGAGGACTTATTAATTTATTTTGCCATAATCATATGCTAGAATATTTTTAAGCAGAGTATGGTACATTAAAAAGCGTACCTGCTTTGGAGTCAGGGACATCTGAATGAATTCATCGAATGTGACCTGAGTCCCAATAACCTCATGGAACATGGTATACAAATATCAAGCTCTCAACAGTTTTGAGTGTAAAACAAGATACAATGTAACACATCTAGCTTTGTACTTCTCACTCTTTTCTAAACCTGGTAACAGAGGGCCCACTTTTGAGGTTCTTTGTGATTAAATAAGCCTCCATCTAGTTTTTGGACTTGCAATTCTGCAAGCTTTCCTAATTGAAAATTTCAGTTTGCTCTCTTCCAAAGGGGAGAGAGAGAGAGAGAGAGAGAGAGAGAGAGAGAGAAACCAAGAATCCACTTCCCCTAGGATGTGAAGTAGACATCAGAATCTGACGCCTAGAATCCCAGCCTGTTATAAATTTGAATTATCTCATTTTATTCTTTCTAACATTAGAAAGTTTTACAGGGGATTACATTGTGAAGAGTTTCCTCTCTTACTTTCTTATCAAAGGGACCTTGAGAAAACTTCCACATTTTTCTAGATCTTTTCCAATCAGTAATGTGAAATGAATAATTTTGTAAACTGAGGTTCTGGGGCACTGTCACAATGATTACAAAAATGAAATTGATAAAAGACATAAAAAGACAGAAGGAAAACATGTGTGTTCCTTTAATGTAGGCCAAAGGTATAAGGACATACTTAAATAAATATGCCGTACTGATCAGGGAACACTTCAGAACTCTCAATGAAAGAGGATGCTTCCTTAGCCATCAGGTTCTCACAAGGATGATGGCTGTCCTTGATGGCCACAAATATTCTACATGCTCTCAAGGAGCTCCTGTTTACTATTTACTATGGTCTTAATCTCATTTGTACCTTTCCAATTTTTTCAGATACTTCAAGCATATGCCTTTCTAACAACCAGGTACAAGTAACAGGTAAAAACTACAGGACATTTCTCTGTTTCCTGAGAGGCTTATTGGCTCAGAGTTCATTTCTCCAAGCATTCCACCATGCTAGCCAACCTCAGGCCTAACACATCTATTCCTGCAGATCCCTAAAGTAGATACTAAGTAAATTATCATAAAATCCTGGGATATTCTTACTAGTTACGAAATATAGAAAGTTCACAGTTCCTTCTTTGTTAATTTTCCTCAGGGTTTTTTTTGTTGTTGTTTGTTTTGTTTTGTTCTGTTTTTGTTTGTTTGTTTTTTTTTTTTGGTGACACCTCTTATACCTCTACGCACAGATAAGGACAAGAAATCCGGGCACTAGGCTATGCCTGATGTTTGATTTGGTCAACGGGACTTCTCTCTGAAGCTAGGACAGCCTTGGGTTATCTGTGTAGGAGATGCACTCTCTTGGTGGGAAGGGCCCCACCTGGTCACCTGTAGTGGGGAGATAGATAACCCTGGAGCTCCAGAAGGCCTGGATTTTGCCCACAGGAGAAGCACTTAGCTACTTGGAAATTGATGGGATTAAAGAAAGATCTGAAAAGGCAAAGAGAGAAATACTGTCTGGCCCTAGGGGAGAATAAGGACTATTTAACATGTGCACTGGCAATCCCTAGAATAGATATTTCATCAACAACTGCTCTCATTTAGTCCAAGAGTAAGCCACTGACTGATGTTTTGGCCCATTCTTCTGCGTAAGTTGTCTGAAATTTTCAGCTGCCAGCAAAGGATTAATATTGATTTTTAGGCTGTCTTTGTTAAATACCTGCTATAGAGTACCACTCTCTTATTCTCTTTGCCAACTCTTTCCCCAATTGTCACTAGCATTAAAATGAAACCTACCTATTATTAAATCAATCATGTCTGGCAAAACTATTCAAAAAGAAGAAAGCATCCATCATTTTTAACGTGCACATGAAGCCTGTTTTTTTTTTTTTTTCTTTTTGTTTGCCAACCCGGAATTGCTGGTATAATTAATTAAAATTTCCTTAAAGAACATAAGAAACCAAATGTGAAATATATCCATGAAAGGTCATTGAGTTTAAGAGAAGACAAACTAATATTTTTATCGATGATGAGTTTTACCTTGAGCTTCTACCAGCTCAGACCATGAAGCTAGGCTGACATGTTTGACTCTAGAGGCCCAGTTTTTAAAATGTGGGCTCTGTAAGCAGCACGCATGAACTTGTACATAATGCCTTTGGTGAATTTATGACCTTTTTCTGCTCATATTCTATGTTTTTGCTGTACTGTTTACCCCAAACACATCAGCCTTGATATTTCTCACCCCTGCATTTTCCTCCAGGCTGTTCTTATATTCCTGGTAAACTCCTACTCATCCTCCACAAAAATCTCTCAGTTCTTCTACTAAGCAATCCCAGGCCAACCTAGGCAGGCTGGGGACCCTTTGAAGGTGACTTCACTGTCCCTGGCTCAAACCTATAGCATAATCTTCACTATTTTGAATCACCCTGTAAAAGGCAGTAAACATATTGAGGGCAGGAGCTTCTTTTCACCTTTGAAACTCCAGCAAGGGATTGTTGAAAAACCACACAGAATAGATAGAGGATAAATATTTATTGAATGAATGAGTGGGCTTTGAAGTATATGATTCCCACCTGGTTTTCTTGTACAGAATCTATATTTTCTGAGTCATTTAAAATACAGTAGAGCATAATGACTACTAAGACATCAGGCTGTAAAGTCAGACTTCTCCATTTTGAAATCAAGATCAATCACTTATTAGCTGTGATGTTGGGCAAGTACTAAACAATAGTTAAACCATAATTCAACTATACCTCAACTTCCTCATTTATAATCTGAGGTAAAGAATAGTCCTCAGTAGGGTGGATGTATGGATAAAATAAAGAGAATCCAAATAAAGCACTTAGCATAGTATGTGATGTGGATATTAAATACCTACCAGTTATTTCCACCTGCAAGCCTTGCAGTAAGTTTGCTGCATATTTTAGGAAATGAGTTTTACATATTGCATAGAACTTACAGGATACTCACCTAACAATGTTCCTAAAGGGGACCATGCATTAAGTGAGGTAATTAACATAAGCTAATTCTTTAAAGCAACAAAATACATTCACTTAGGAAGTTCCTTTTGATAAATACTTATTACATACCTACCATACATACCTAGCTTTGCATATTCAGTAGTAAACAATGCGTGGCTCCAGCCTTGAGGGAGCACACAGTCTCCAGAGAGATTCTTATAACAATATATTCAGTGATTTAGAAAGTTAGGAAGTTAAGATGAAACTTACCTGCCATCTTTTCTCCTTTATATATGAATACAGGCAATGTGTACAGTAAAGATTTGCATCATATGAGCTTTACATTGAAATACAGTAAATAAATACAGGAGCACTAATTGAAGTTATCCTAATGACCACTGAAATGAACTATACAAATAAAATGGATGCCCCTAACAGTTTAACTATCACATACTGTTCATCGTAAAAACGGATATAAAAGAATGGCATAAAAACAAATATTCCCTCTTGCTACCTGTATACCAAAACATGGCATGCCTTACTTAGAAGACAGATTTAGAGGATCCATAGATGTTCTAAGCAAGTTTTACTGCATATGATAAATTAATTATTTAATTTAATATGAATAAAGTTCAACTGTATTTTTAAAATATTATTTCAAATAACAACTAACAGATTGCATGTTTTAATTATTATTTTTCTCATCTTGGACTCTGTCCTCTTGCAATGTCCTAATAGCTACTGGAGTGTATACAGTTTCTTTGGCAGGCTCGGATAAGAGTAATCATAAATAAGGGCGAAGAGAAAACAAAGACTCCAGGAGTACAGTAGCACCTTTCTATCCTACAGTCACACAACAGAAATAGAATCTACAAAGAACCTAAGCAAAATTCTATCTCATAACCATTTACCATTCATTTTCATGATCAAATTAGAGATGTGTTCTCCTGGGATGAAATCAGGTGTGAGCGTCAAAAATAATCATACAGAATTCTGCAAACTTTTAATCACCACTCATGTATAGAAAGATAATTATTATGTTCATATGGGTTTCATATTTGATACATATCAGTATGTATTAGCTAATAATGTGGACAACATTCAATATTGGTTTCCAGGTGTAAATTCAAAGGAGCAAGGCATATTTTAGTTTAGAGCACTAGATTTAAGTCTGAAAGGAGACCAGCAGTGTTAGTTTAACTAGGCTCAGGCCCTAGCTAATGGCTTCAGCTGGCTTTAACATCCTTCTTCAGTATTAAGTTCCCTGTGAATCTTCTTGGTTGTCAACCTCTTTAATTGTCCTTTCTCTAATCTCGTACTTATTGGCTTTTAAGTACCTGAACATTTTTTATTACCAAAAAAATGAAAAAAAAAAAAACTAAAAAAAAAAAAAAAACCGCTTAGGAAAGTAGGCACTTAGGGATAAGGAAAATGGAAGCTATTTAAAAAGTTTATTTTAGTAAGTCATGGCCAGGTATGTCCATAATGATGCCCCTAAAGGTGAATTTCTCACTTGTCCTTGTATCACAGGTGCTATTTTTATGTTACCTTTACCCCCAAATGAGATTAATTATTGTGAGATTAGATATGGGAGTCAGAATTCACTCACTGTGTGTTTCATCCATGTACCAAAAAATGAAGTCATTGAACATCCACCGTTCATATATAACTATGGTGGACAGAGAGATGAAAAAACACAATTTCTAACCTCAAGGAGTTTACAAACTACTAGGGGAAATAAATCTTATAAACAAATGATTATGCTTTAAAGCTATAAGAGATAAACCCAGACCAAAATCATAAATATAATAATAATAGTTAATCTAACTTAATTTTCAAAATTTGTTGAAACTGTTCTTTTCCCCATTTTAACAGACAATGGCATTGAAGCTTAGAAAAGTCAAGTGACTGGTGCAGCTACAGAACCTGTGCCTGTAAACTGTCCTGTGTTGTGCTTGTTTTAATAACATAAGGGTCATTTCCTACTTGGATAGTCAAGGAAGTTATCATGGAGATATGAAGTATGAATTGGTCCATAAGTGATTTTTTTCCTCCAGTTTTATTGAGATATAATTGACATGTAAATTGTGTAAGTTTAAGGTGTACGATGTGATGATTCGATATACATGTATATTGTAAAATGATTACCACAACAAGATTAGTTAACATCCATCACCTTGTGTAGTTACCTTTTTGTGTGTGACTGGTGAGAATATTTAAGTTCTATTCTCTTAGCAATTTTCAAGTATTCGATACAATATTATTAATTATATTTACTATTATGCTAAGTGAAATAGGTCAAAGACAAATACTGCATGATCTCATTTATCTGTGGAATCTAAAAGTCAAACCCATAGAAACAGAGAGTAGATTGGTGGTTGCCAGGAGCTGAGTGGATGTATCTAAATGATTTCTAAGAAGATGGAATAGAATGAGCAAAGGCTCAGAGGCTAGTACACCTACCTTTAGGAAGAGTGAGTTGTCTGGTTTGGCTGGTATGTAAGGTACATGTAGAGGATAGCAGAAATAAAATATTGAAAGGAAGACTAGATTCAGATTATAATAAGATATAAAAAAATAACAAGTCAGTTTATGGTTTTGTTTGTTTGTTTTTTAGCAATGGGACACTATTACATTTATTTTCTTCCTCACAGCAGTCCCAAAGGCATTCTTTCTGATTTAAGAATTCATGTGCAAAGGAGAGGATAAAATGATTAAAATGGGTGACTAACTACCATATAAGACTGTGTAATTATACCACTGATAAAGTCCACTACTATTTAGCACAATTCATTTGAAACTCCAGTTCTTAAAATGACATGTTTAGCAGCTACAGCCACTTTCATATTTACTTTTTACTATCCTTCCAATTGCTATAGTTAGGAATCACCCAAAGGAAGCTGTCAAGTTTTATTCCAAATTTAGCAGTATGAGAGTAAGTAAATAAATTGCAGAGAGAAACAATTAGAATGTTAGGCCCAAATTAAAATATTTACATATCAGTTTTTAAACAATCTCTTCAATATCCATTTAAATATTATTAATTCTTTCTGAAACATATACTATGATAAAAAATTGGAAAGTATTATTTCATCTGCCATAGGCCTTAAGTAGTATAGGGTTCAATGTTCAGGAATTTTCACAATGTTTACCAGCTTAGGGTGTCAGCTTGTTTTCTATATTAACTGAGACATAGAAAGTCTAACTGTATAAATAATCACTACAGAATGTTCATGATTGACAATGACTTTATAACTACAGGATTTTTCTCCATTTTTCTTACCTTGTAGGGCTTGATTATAACTACTTGTATGAAACTACATCACTGAGGAGATTCTAACTTCTCCCACATCATAGTTCCAATGAAGCTCAAACAAAGACAACTCTTAAAGTTATTTTCTCCTTTTGTATGATGGGAAAAGGCATCATCATGTTCATCTGGAGAGGAGAGAAAACTTTCTCAGCTTTCATCATGCTTATGAAGCAGGAGTGGAAAGAGAAAGAGGAGGTGAGTGATGACTACCATTAGACAGAAGTAAAGCAGTAGTTACCTGGAGAGTGTGGTGTGAGGAGCCATTACACTCAAATGTCTCCTGACTTGGTACTGAAATTCTCACAGATAGAAGTTCTTCTTAGAGGTCTTTGGGAATCGTTTGTATCTTTATTGTTTGAAACATTATATTAACAATGAGCTGCAACATATAATTAAATGTCAAAAGAGGATATCTTATTTAAAAAATACAGTACCATTCATTGTCATTCATCAGAAGGTAAGAAACCATAAGAAGAAAACTCAGAAGGAGCAATTCTGATAGCCAAGAAGAAAGTAATTTGAGGAAAGGATAAATACTCTACCAGGGTGTGTGTGTGTGTGTGTGTGTGTGTGTGTGTGTGTGTGTGTTTGTGTGTGTGTGCGCGCACACACGCATGCATGCATGTATTTGGTGGAGTAGAAAGAACACAAAACAATTAGTACTTTCATTGGAGCATAGTGTATTAGTTCAGGTCTTCCAAGAAGACGATATAAAGACAGGATTAGATGAGCAGGAGATTAATTAGGGGAGAAAATAAGAGAATGTGGGGAAAGGAGCCAGAAGAGGCAGAGAGAGTCAGACCATGATGTAGGTCTGATACTTGCATCATGGAGACCAAGAAGAAAGGGCAGGAATGAGGATAGAGTAGGGAGAATTGTAGACTGCAATACAGTTCTAAGAAGATCCAGCCAGGCCAGTGGGAATCTCTTAAGCCAAAGTCACTATATAGGTTCTGAATCTCACTGAAATGGTTCTGCATTATTACCTATTCTGTACTCTGGCATTAAGTAGAAGAAGAGTGTGAGAAGCATGGCTTTGGTACAAATCTGATGGTTGATCCAGAGGGTCAGCAGATGGGGCTGACCTCGTATCTTATCATACCATAAAATAAGTTATGTTCTCTAATATGAGTGGTATATTTTCATGGCCACCAAAGGTAACAATAAAAAAATTAGCATTGTATATACATATTTGCTTCTCATAATTATTATGCTGAATATAACCAGAAAAAAACGTGATATTTATTAATCATTTCCATTATATAAGAAATTCATTTAGTTTCTACATGATCATATATAATTAAATCTTTTTACAATAATATAAAAATAAGTTAAATGTGTAATGTCTTTTTTTTTCCTACTTGCTTTCAAGAGTATCACAAAACCCAAGGGCAACTGTTTTCAACATATTCATACTTCAGCACATTTCTAGGAAAGGAAATCCACCATCATTAATGGTAACCTCCCTGGCAATAATTCTCAGTCCTTGAGGTAGAGATATTCCTTGTGTTACATCATTATTTCCAAACTGGGATATGGTGGGACAGTTTAAACTCTCCTATCCATCACTATCACCACCAAATCTAATACATGAGCTGCCAGTTCTATAATGGTTATACCTGAATTTTTAAAGAACTTCCTAGGTTTGTGCACATCCCTACTCAAGATTGCTTCTCTAAGAAAGTGAAATTCAAATTTGGATAAAAATGGAAGACAGGGAGGCTTAAATCAGATCTGTTTCAGTAGATTTGGGGTAAGTGTCTAGATGACTATGTATTCAGGTGAGCACAGAAACATATTTCCAGAAGGACTAAATCAGGGTCATGATTGGCCATCTCTAATTTATAGTGACCCAAATGTCCTCTAGACCCAATAGAGCCATGTAGTAGAATGGGGCATGGGAGGGTGCAGAGTGAAGGCACCACTAGATGGAAAACTAGCAAGATGGTGAGGCACACACTCACTCTTTTCTTAGGTCTTCTTAAGTTTATTTTAGATATAAAGAAATGGTAATGAACTTACACATATGTCATGTATTATAATACAAGATATTATATATCTGGTTATTTGTACTCATTAGAGGTCTAGAGTCATGATTATTGTGCAAAGTTATTTGCACAATTATAATATTAGCATAAGTATAGTCTTATCCTTGTTTTACAGTTTTCAAACTATAAATCAAGTATGAATGCCTGAAGAAAAGCCGAAACTAAATAAATTTCTTATGCACTGATGATAAACCATTTTAATAAGGAGACAGAGATTCATGTTTACTTTTTGGTTTCTATGTTATTTCCAAACCCCTTTTTTGACTACTGATACAAAAAATAATGCCATCTATATGCTGCATGACAAAAGTGTTGATGTGTCTCTGTATCCCTTGGCTTGCATTCCTGTTATCATCACCCAGCTGATATTATTGTGACATTTTGACATTGCATTGTGACACAGTGACCTCATGCCTCCAGCAGCCCAGAAGAACAAGTTGATGAAGGTACATGGCACATTAGGAAGCAGCGAAGCAGTTCATTACTGCTACAGAGAGAAAGTCTGCTCTGAAGACAAGAATTCTTATCTAAGGCATAAGACACTCTCAATTGTTTCCTGATCTGCAACTAATTTACTATGAGATCTATCACAAATAATTTTAATTCATTAGTGACTCAATTTTTCTGTCTATAAAATGGAAATGATCCAATGTACATGATTTTTTTTTTAATCCTAGGGCAGTGATTACATTTGCATCCCATCCTCAGTAAATAGAAATTTTGGAAGAGCACATTTTGAGGAACTAAATTAAATGGTGATCACATGTAATTGACTTCAGTGCTGACATAGTTTGAGAACTATTTAGTGTCCTGACTTGCTCTCATCTATGCCCTGCCTTAAAAGTCTCCCATAATAGTCTAGTCATGAAATCCTTTTTTAGTCTTTGTTGAACATTAAAGTTTGTTTCTTACATCTTATTGATAGTAAGTTGTAGCTCAATCTACATGGTATTACACATCCCACTCAGCTCAAAATTCCATCTAACAGTCTCTAATAATATGTAACCTCAAACATTACAAAACAATTATGGTTGGTTCTGACAAGCAAGGTTTATCTTGGAGATCATGTCACAAACTCAAAGGACAGAGTTGCCTTCTAAAGTCATGGCTTTTCTCAAATGCCCGCTCAGCTAGCTCATGACCTATTTTGCAGACTCAACCTTTCCACATGGAAAATGCAATCTTGGACCTTCTGGGCATAAAGTTCATGCTATCTCAGGCCATTTGTGAGCAGGAGCACTTTGGAACCTACAGTCCCTTAAGTAGCAAATGTTTTTCATAAGATAAAGCCCAGTCACTAATAAAATGTCCATCTATTCTGCCACGAGTGGCAGAGCTGAATCTTGGATCCTGTATTCCCCAGCATTTCAGAGGCAGGCAGATAATGAGCCATGGGGGTAACCACAGCAAGAGTTCTGTAATCAAGCCACAAGGGGGCAGGGAAACATGCTTGCTTGCCACCTCAACCAGAGGAACTCGGTGTAAGCTGTATTTTGATAGCCTTGTTTGTTTTCTTAGCTATCTGAAGAGCATACTAATAAGTGTAGTCACAGAAGAGGAAGATGAGATTAAATACCAAGGAAAGTCATTAAAATGAAAGAATGGGATAAGCCTCGCAACTATTTTCAAAGCTTAGCTATTTCCTGTCCAAAGCCAAGTTCTCTTTATTTTGTAAAAGATGAGTAAAACGAAGGCAAAACATGCTTATTTCCTTGGTGTCTTATATTAGCCAAGTCCTGCTAACAGGAGAGGGTTTGATGAGATGAATTGCTAGATGCCTCACCCCTTTTCTCTTCAACATACAAACTTCGTCTGGTTATTTTTAAAGGAGCTCTGTAAATGTTTCCTAGTCTCAAAACTCACCACTTCCAACCACAACAGCCAAACAAAAACAGCACTAAAAAAATGCAATTGGATTCTCACAGGAAAACATTGCAAAGCCCAGTTATCATTGATGAAGAAGCAGTACTTATCAAGGAAAGCTTGACTCTTGACCTTTTATTATCAAACTAACTAGGACATGTCATAAATATCTTACATCGGTCATGGAAAAAAATGCATTATTTATGAAAAATTCAAGAAGACAAATTCAGTGCCACCGATAATGATTATACATTCCAGAATAGAATGATATCAGTTGATTTTCATGTTTTTTTATATTTAATTTTCTTTTTAATTATAAAGTAATTTAAAATATAGAGAATACTAAATATAATGAATGCTCATGAATTCATCACCCAGAATTAGTAGGCAGATATTAACAATTTGCTAGCTCTGTTGCTTTAGTGCCCTCTTTTTCTCTTTCTCTCTCTTTTTTTTAAGAAACAATATATTACAGTTACAGCTAAAGCTCCTACCTGCTTCCCTTTCTCCTCCCTCCTCTCTCTTTAAAAGAAACCACTTTCTAGTTAGTGAGCATTATTCCTGCTCAGGGGAATGCTTATACATCTGCACAGCGAAGACACGGAAACTCCCTAACTGTTCCTGGATACTAGAATGGACAAATAGACCGGTTTATTCATGAAATGTAATGCTATTTAGTAGTTAAATAATGAATAAATCTACTACTAAATAGGAAAAAAACAAGTCACAAAAGGATTCAAAAAGTATATCGTTCATGTAAACTTTTAAAACATATCAATAATATAAATTTATGAATTTATGAATACCTATATATGAAGTAATAATACAACAAATGTGAATGTGTTGACTTTTCAGAGTGTTTAGTATTCTTCTATTCTATGTATGTGTTCCACATATCTGTCATGTACTGCTATAGACTGAATGTTTGTGTGCCCCACAAATTCATATGTTGACACATAATTTCCAATAGGATGACATTTGGAGGTGGGGCCTTTGGAGGTGATTAGTCATGAGGGCAGAGACCTCATGAAAGGGATTTAGTGTCCTTATAAAAGAGGCCCCAAAGAAATCCCTCACCCCTTCTACCATGAGTACACAGCAAGATGTCAGTTTATAAGCCAGAGAGTAGGTTCTCACCAGACACCAAATCTGCTGGCACCTTGATCCTGGACATCTCAGCCTTCAGAACTGTGAGAATAAATTTCTGGTGTTTATAAGCCACCCAGTCTATGGCATTTTGTTACAGTATCCCAAACAGACTAAGACACCTACTCTGATAATTATGGTGGAGGATAAAATGTACGTGACTCAGGATCCCTATCCTCTGGTGTGGGCAATCAGATTAAATAGAAAGTGACAAGTAACACAAAAGATAAAAATTAATTATTACGTCAGGAGGGTAGCACCTCACAGTGATTTAAACAGGTCTCCTCAAGTAAAGTTATATTCAGTAACTGTTGCTGATTATCGTTATCTCATTTAATAGATGAGAAAACTGAGGCTTAACTAAGTAACATATCCCAAATTAGCGTGAGTGCTAAGATACACACATAAAGTTCCTTTAAAAAGGGCAGAGCCAGGATTGAAATCTGCATTTCTCTGACTCTGACTCAGAAACTGCTCCTTTAACTACATCTTATTGTGCTAATTGTACCTATTTGATAGTTCTTGTGAGAAAAGAGGGTTATTGTTTTTTTTAAAAAAAAAAAAAATTTAAATAAATCTTTCAGGACTAAAGGCAATGCTGTAGAGACAGAAATCAGTGGTTGCCAGGGGTTGAGGTGGGGGTTGACTGTAAAGGAGTTGGAGAGCCTTGGAGGGTAATGAAAATGTTCTATCTCTCAATTGTTTTTATTTGTCAAAACTCAAAGAACTGTACACTAAAAAAAAATGGCTTTTATTCTATTTAAATTATACTTCAATAAACCTGACATAAATAAAAACAAACAAAAACCCCAACAAACAAAAATCTCCAAAGGCTCATGGAGAAACACCTTATACAGGGTGCAGAGACTATTCTTTTTATCACTGTTGACAATTTTCTCCTACTAAAAAGTATGGGGAGACTATCAAGCATCCTAGGTCCGTGCCCACAAAGTCAAATAAAACCTGGCCTGTTTCCACTGCAATTTCTGTTTGAAAAACCAGGAAAGCTGGTTCTGCATTGAGACCTTTCCTTTCATTGAAGGTGGAAGAGAGAGGTCATCTGAGAAGCTCTGCTGTGTTATCCAGGGAGCCCATATTGTTGAGAGGGCCTCAGGTGTTGAGCCAGTTATTGTTACAGAGGAGGGAGGCTCCCCACGCTCCAGGGAGCCACAGCACACCTGAGCTGCCCTCTACCAGGTCCTCCAGTCAGCAGGGTCCCTGAAGATCCACACTGGAAAGCATACGCATCTTGCAGAAGGAAAGAAGGAAGGAAGCCTTTCTAATATGCAGCCTGAATATCTCACGGTACAGCCCTTGGATCCTGGCAGTTTAGATCTTCTGATGATTGCTGGGACAGAGGCAGAAAGATAACGTGGGAAGCAATTTAATCAAGACAGTCGGAGCTATCACCACAGAATAAAACCATCTGCTGTGTAGTCCAGGACTTTTGGTCTTCCTCCCTGAAAACTGCATTTCTTGTAATGCTGGGTTGACGAGTTGCAGCTATTCTGAGTCCCTTGTAGAATCCAGCAGAATAAAATATTAACAAGCTTGAAAGGTATGATCAGGAGACTTGCACGGCTGTGGGGGCTTCACGTATTTCTTGTACTTTCCTGAGAGAATTAGTTAAAACTGCCAAGGTGGAAAGTATTTGATTTAGATTAATCTCACTTTGCCAAGCGGGAGAGCCTCATTACTCTGATTGGCTGACCTAGCCACACTGCCCTTCTTGCTCGAAGAAGGGAGAAAAAAGCTTCTGGTTCATAGCTCTTGATGGATAAGTAAAATAGGTCATTATCATCCTTTCATGAAACCCATAAAAAGCACAGAATAAACTAAAGAGCCAAGTCAATGGACGGGGTGTTGAACCCACAACATTGCACCGTCTTTGGCAGCTCCAGAAATGCAAAAAAGAAACATGCACATGCCATGTTGTCGAGTGCATTAATTCTTCCTAGACTCCAGGTCATGATAGGCCATGTTTTAAGCCCAGTTAAAACCATCTGGAAAAAAAGTATTCATTGAAGATTTCAAAAGGCTTTATTTGTTGCAAAGGGGAAAACAACTACAACTATAAAAACGTCTTTTAATTGATTCAAAATGAGATAGGCTTTATGAACTGTCTCTGTGTAAAAGCAGAAAGATGCCCTTTTCAAAGAAAACAAATTACTGAGATAAGACCTTAAATAGTGCTTCTCAAATTTGAGCGTGCAGTCCAATCTTCTGCAGACCTGTTAGAACACAGATTCTGACTTAGTGTTGAGATTCTGATTTCCAACAGGCTCCCAAGGGATGCTGCTGACATAGGGAACAAGCTGGGGGTAGTAAGGACCTAAGATTGAAATGCTGTGAAAAATGATTTGCAAACTGAAGGGCCTGGATCATGCCAATTACTCAAATTATTCACTGTAACATAGTTTGTATTTATATTTTAGTTAAAACTTGGTATCAGATTTCTCTCCCTTTCACTTATTTGATCATCTATGGACAGCTACCAGGCTGCATCGCACAGTGCCAAGAACCTAAAATCATCTTGGCCAGTCACTGACGCCTCACTTACTTTGAGATATCTGTTTTTTATTTCCTTGTCATGAGGATAAATCCATAATGACATCACCTTTCCAAATGCTTATGCGCATTTATGAAATCATTGCTCCTTTTCCCTCTTAAATCAAAATAAGCTTTTCTGTAAATCTTCCAAATCTTCGGAATTTTTGCCTCCACAGAAATCTGTTTTTTAAGAAAATGCTATAAAAATAATGTGGTCATCTTGTTTCAATCCATTAGAACTCTGTTCTGTTCTACATGGCTTGAACGTGGATGACTCACATTTTAGAAAGACATGGACGATTTGAAAAAAAAAAAAAATTATTCAAACCACAAATCTTTTGTTTATTTATTTTGAAAGGGACAAGCTCTGTAAACAGATAACTTTTTTTTTAATTGTATAAAATTGTTAATAGGTACTATTTCCAGGCATAATTACATATTTTAAAATCAAGAAGAGGTGGGTGTTTCTGAAATCTTGAGCAACAACTAGACCCATTTTTAGTGGTTTATACACACATAATTAGCAGTTTAATTTCCTCTGTGGCTAAGTTAGCCTTAAGATTTCATTTAATAACAAGCACAATTTTATAGCCAGAAGAAAGCTTCCAGCACCAGCTCCAGCTCAGCACTGCCCTCTGCCGTTTCCCAAGCAATTCACGCCACCCTGGTCGGGGTAAATGCATCAGAATTGCAAATTGCAAAGCGATTTGGACTGCACAAAAATTAATTGTGAGAGAAATGGAGAAATAGAACTCATTTAAAACTCTCTTTAACAGACTTTTATTTTTAGCCGAACAACAACAAAAAAGCATGAAAAATTACATTATTGCCTCTCCTCTAGTCTCCCAGATAATACACATTATCCTATTAGCCTTGAAGCAGGTTTCCCTTTTACACTACTTAGCACAATTATGTCGAATACCTCCATGAAAAGGATGGCCAAAAACAACTGTTGCTCAAAATAGCCATTTTTATCCTTTAAGGAACCAAACTAAACATGGTCTATTTTATGCCTGGCAAGCCCAATTTTGGCCTTATACCAATCTCTTTCTGCAATTATTTTTTAATGAGGGAATAAAGTTATTTCTTTGCCCACAGGGCCAGTCGTTTGTGTTAACGCTGAGTGTAACTGACCACCAAGAGCTGGAGATGTGTCTGGAAGACTCCTGCTAATGAGCTGACAAATGTCAAAGGGTCTCTCTGCTCAAAGACTGTCCTCCCAGCCTTCACTTTTCATCAGAATCAGAGAATTGACAATTATATATATCTTTCCATTCAAAATTTCAAAAAGGCTGTATGCCAGGTGCAGAAATGCTATCTCTGTGTTAAGTAGCTGTGTGAAACAGGAATCAGAATTCAGCTACCTCCAACAGGATTTGCTGGGCTGAGGTGCTATGGATAAATTACCAAAGTTTATTTTTTATCGGCATTTATAAAATTGTGACTTTAGGTTAAGACGGGGGCTCATATGTCAGCTCTGGTGCTTTATTCACTGTATGGTTTGATCTCAAGTAAATGACTTCCATTTTCTACATTTGTTTGCTTATCTTCATAACTGAGGTGATAATATGACTTATGTAACATGGTTGGTATGAGGTTTAAATTAGATAGAGCAGTCCTCCCTTACCCGCTGTTAGGTTTTCTGCGGTTTCAGTTACCCGTAGTCAATTGCAGTTGAAAATATTAAATGGAAAACCACATGATGAAATCTGGTGCCTTCCACTTCATCCCACCCAGGATGTAAATCACACTTTGTCCAGTGCCTCCACACTGTATAGGCTCACTGCCTGTTAGGCACTTAGTAGCTGTCTTGGTTATCAGATCTACTGTCATGGTATCACAGCTCTTGTGTTCAAGTAACCCTTATTTTACTTAGTAATGGCCTCAAAGTGCAAGAGTAGTGATGCTGGAAATTCGGTGATGCCAAAGAGAAGCTGTAAAGGATAGGTATATAGAGGAAAAAACAGTATATATATCTATACATATATATATATATGTGTGTGTATCTCTATCTCTATCTATCTATCTATCTATCATCTATCTATCTATCTATCTATCTACCTATCTATCTATCTATTGTTTAGTACTATTCATGGTTTCAGGCACCCATGGTGGGGAGGGGAGTCTTGGAATGTAACTCATGTGGATAAGGGGGACTACTGTACTTTGTGAAAAATACACAGTCAGATACCTTAAGTACTCATAGATTCTGAATTGAAGAACCAAGACTATTGCAAAAGGGATGGTAAAATAGAGGTGCAAAGAGAAGAGACTAATATTTCTGCCAGTAGCTAAGAGCCTGGACTTTCTGATGTTTAGGGCTAGATTTAAATCTCAGCCCTACCGCTTTCATTCACCTTGGGAACGTTCCCACAACTTCTTTAAACCTCAGTGCCGTCATCTGTATAAGATGGATAATGTTAATTCTAACTACTAGTGTTGCTGTGAATGATAGTAAGGACAGTCGTCCCCATAGGATCTTATTCACAGTAAGTGTTTCTACAAGTAATACAGGTTAGTATGGAACTAAGCTGCTTTGGGGACCTTTCTTCAAATTCCAGAGTCAACATTTTGGTTGGTTTAATGTTCTCTTATGTCACATAGCTAAATGCTATAATCACAATTGCACTATTTGAGTTCATAATAAGGTTAACTGTATTTTGTGTAACAAGTTAATAATGACAAAGAGGAAAGAGCTGCTTTAGAAAATTTCTGATCTGAATATATAGGAAGTCAGCCAGTGTCTGTAGAGCTGTGTTAAGTTTTATGCCTGGTGGCAAAGGAAGAATCTTTACAGCTGGTTTACAGAATTCATTGGATGCACAATGATGACCTTGACTGTTATCACCTCATATTTTCCCCCGCTTTTAAAGAGCAATGACCCGACTAATTTATAGCCCTGATTCGAGGACACTGAGAAGGAAGAGCATTTCTGCAGCTTCTGTCTGGCATCTGGTACCAATGCTACTTAAGGGATAATTAAGAAACCTCCTGGGTGGAGATTGGTGCCGCTTGTTTTCCTGCGTTGTCTTCTTTATACCAGTATAGCCCCGGGGGCGGCGGGGCGGAGGGGAAAGGAGATAGACATACAGACTGGTGAAGTTTTAGAGGGCCAACAAATGATGCTTATTTTTCCAATCTGAGTTTGGAATTTGGGACCAATTAAGAAACAGATAGAAGACAGACAGTCGAATATCAAAATATTAGCTTTGAGAATGGTAAAAGCTGGACTAGAGCACGTGGCACTAGCTCTGAGTCCATGTTGGCTTTCGGATACTTCAGCTCTG
>NW_011889054.1:1884034-1890738 GCF_000151845.1 Pteropus vampyrus | reverse complement strand
TCATCTGTATAAGATGGATAATGTTAATTCTAACTACTAGTGTTGCTGTGAATGATAGTAAGGACAGTCGTCCCCATAGGATCTTATTCACAGTAAGTGTTTCTACAAGTAATACAGGTTAGTATGGAACTAAGCTGCTTTGGGGACCTTTCTTCAAATTCCAGAGTCAACATTTTGGTTGGTTTAATGTTCTCTTATGTCACATAGCTAAATGCTATAATCACAATTGCACTATTTGAGTTCATAATAAGGTTAACTGTATTTTGTGTAACAAGTTAATAATGACAAAGAGGAAAGAGCTGCTTTAGAAAATTTCTGATCTGAATATATAGGAAGTCAGCCAGTGTCTGTAGAGCTGTGTTAAGTTTTATGCCTGGTGGCAAAGGAAGAATCTTTACAGCTGGTTTACAGAATTCATTGGATGCACAATGATGACCTTGACTGTTATCACCTCATATTTTCCCCCGCTTTTAAAGAGCAATGACCCGACTAATTTATAGCCCTGATTCGAGGACACTGAGAAGGAAGAGCATTTCTGCAGCTTCTGTCTGGCATCTGGTACCAATGCTACTTAAGGGATAATTAAGAAACCTCCTGGGTGGAGATTGGTGCCGCTTGTTTTCCTGCGTTGTCTTCTTTATACCAGTATAGCCCCGGGGGCGGCGGGGCGGAGGGGAAAGGAGATAGACATACAGACTGGTGAAGTTTTAGAGGGCCAACAAATGATGCTTATTTTTCCAATCTGAGTTTGGAATTTGGGACCAATTAAGAAACAGACAGAAGACAGACAGTCGAATATCAAAATATTAGCTTTGAGAATGGTAAAAGCTGGACTAGAGCACGTGGCACTAGCTCTGAGTCCATGTTGGCTTTCGGATACTTCAGCTCTGAAGGAAACAAACATACTCACCAGCCAGGGGCAGAGCTGGACCACTGTGGAGCCCTAAGGGCATGGCGCAGAGCACAAGGGGGCTTGTGAGCTCCAAACACAGTCAGATACAGCAAGACGGAAGAGGAGGGGTGGAGTAAGTCTTCTCCTACAGCTGCTATATCTCTCACCACTCAGATTAGCACCCTCTTCCTGCTGGGAGCACTGAGTGAGGGGAGGAGGAAGAGACACCTGCCTTACCGTAGTAGTAGGTCAGGGGTTTATACTTTTTGTGCCATGTTCTCCTTCAGCGATCCAGTGAAGAAACTCTGGTCCTCTTCCTAGGATTCACATTTAAATACATAAAATAAAGTACATAGACTTGCCAAGGAAATCAATTATATGAAAGTACATATATCAAAATATTTTTAAAAACTTGAGCTGTAGTAAAATGTGTGTTCAACATATTAATAATAAGATTTAGCAGCAGGCCTAAAAATTACCATAATTTCAAAAGTAGCAATGAGTGTTAGTGGTATTTTGAGATATCTGCAACCACTGGAATGAGATATGAAAATATCTCTGATTTCTACCGGTAACATACACTGCTAAATATCACTCTAGTTTTTTGCCCACAATGTTAAATGCTAAATTTTGATTAGAAGTTAGTGAAAGTAAAGGTGAATTTTTTTCTTTCCATCCAAGTTCATGAACATCCAGTAAAAGATACTTTGAGAACCCCCTGAGATCAAGGCTTTCTCAAACTTAAGCATGCATCGAAATTACTGGGAGGGCTTGTTAAAACACAGATTTTTAAGCCTCCCTCCCCTGAGTTTCAGAGTCAGGAAATCTGGATCAGGGCCTGAACATTTTTGCATTTCTTACAAATTCCAGATGACAGTGAAGCTGCTGGTCCAGAAACCCCACTTTGAGAACGTCGTTCTAAATGAAATCCCTCCACATAGAAACACCTAGAGTAAGGGAAGTGTTCTCCCCTGAAACCGTCAAGTTTTTGCATCTCAGGCGTTCCCACCTGGTTCATAGACACAGTAGATAGACTTCAGGTGGATAATAGTACCATAATTGTCACACATTTTCTATTTCAAGAGCCAGCTCAAATCTCATCTTTTCCACAAAGCTTCCCTAATTATCCTATATCAAAGCGACACTTCGTGCCTCTAAACTCCTCTAAAACAGTAGTTTTTGTTTTATACCAAGCCCTTGGGAATATGTGGTACTGTTTGGCCCATCTTCTTTTAGTTTATCTCAGTAATTTATTCTCTTTTCCTCTAAATAGACTTTATGATCTATGGAGAATAAGTCCCTGTATTAATACTAATACTCTCCACATTGCTTTGCATCTAGACAGCTTTGAGTTATATTTGCTGATTACACCATCTCATGAACCTGCATATAGTTTCAACTAGTCGACCGACCATACTGAGGATTGATTTTTACACTTATATATTAATTCCATATATATAAATATTAATTTTCATACATATCATATATATGATTGTTAACATATATGAATATATCATATCATATATATGAATATTAATTTTCATATATATAACTAGATAGTGTTAAAATATCTATGCTGCAGGTAACAGAAAATCTATTCAAAACCAACCTAAATTTAAAATGAGATTTAATGATTCAAGTATATGCATGCCTTCTGGTGCAATTTGATGCTGAGATTCCTAGTGCCATTAGGCTTCTGTTTCCCTATGCTTCACCTCTATATGTTTGCCCTTCTCTGTACATTTAATTTATCCTTTGGCTGAATCCCATGATCGTAAGAGAAATGGTTGTTCTAGAACTCATACCTCAAGTCCACGTCACCCAGACAGAATGACAGCCTCCTCTTGCAGCTCTCTCTACAGCATGTGAAAACTTCCCTTCCAGAAATCCCTAGCAAATACCACTTCATATCTCATTTGTCCAAATTGGGTCACATAGTCACAAGTAAAAATATCAGCCAGGATCAAAGGGACCTTTTCATAGTTAAGCTCTTCTACTCTTCCATGAACTTGGAGGAGGCAATGCCTGAATGAAATCAGCCTGCTCTTACCAAGGAGAAGGGGAAAATTCATGAATTTTGGAAAATCAAAAATAGCAAATAATTTCTACAATAGCTTTCTAGTTTCTAGGTTTATCTTATATGTTAAGCTAGTAAACAACTCAGGGACTAAAAGAGTTAGAAGATTAAAAAGGAAAGTACTTTGATCAAACCCATTGTTTCACAGAGGTGTGAACCTAAACTATATAAAGTCTATAGTCCCAGGAGTGAAGACTTGCCCATTTAAGTCAGAAGACCATAGCCATAGGTAGTTAAGGGACTCTGCATATAGAAATTCATCATTCTGGACCACAGTATCTTTATCTTTAAAGTAAGCAAGTGACAATGGAGGATGGCTAAGGTTTTAGCTTACATTAAGGCTGCTATTAATCTATTCTTATAGGAGTATGTGTGTTTGTATTTGATGTGTAGTGTGGTGTGGTGTGAGTATGTGTGTATCAGAGAGGAGGTTCTTTTGAGTTTTTTCTTATTACTGGAATTTACGTCAATTCTATTATCCTATCCTCTATGATGAGCCATTGAAGTTTAGCCAAGATACGTGTTTAAGGAGTTTGCCTTTGCTGCTCTCAGTTTCCCAAATTGCATCTTATTCTACATGTGGAGATATACCCTTTCACTCCTCCCAATTGTTCAGTTCTTACCTTTTTATTTATTTTTATTTATTTGTTTTTTTTATAGTATCCCCTTCTCTCTCTAGGTTGAGACAATTCTGAAAATTATTCACACTAAAGTGTAAAGAATTAGCCACCACTAGAAATGCCAACTTTCTCATGGATATAAGAAAATAGTAACTCAAAAGACTAGCCTTTTAATGTGGTACAATGGAAAGAACATAGGTTCTGAAACTGAAAAACCTAGCTGAAAATACCAACTTCACTATTGATCAATTGTGCGACTCTGGATAAGGGACTTGGCCCCTCTGAGCCCCAGTTCCTTCTGTGTAGTATGAAGATGATAGGGCTTCCATGCAGAGTCCTTTAAGAAGGTGTATGACATAGGCCATGTGTAGTGTTTGGCTCATAGAAGTGACTAAATCTATTTTAGATCCCTTTTCTAATGGTGGAAATTTAGATATCACACAGCAGTTAGGGCTAGCACTTTCTGGAATGATAGATCTGGTTAGCTCTCTTAGAATCATTCCAAGCAACTTACTTAACCTATGTACACATTATACTAATCTTATACCTAGTATCTAATTCTTATTCTGTGTCCAGAATCCTACCTTTATTCTGGTATATATGGAGAACAAACAAAATTTGTTCCTTAAACAACTATTTTTTTTTTTCCATTCAAGTGCTATTAAGTAACTCAAACTGATTTATCTCAAATATTTTAAGCCTGTTTTAAACTTTGACATGAAGCCTAATGAGCATGGTGGGAGGATAGGGTTATGATTTTAGTGTGGGAATTCAGCCAACTTCCACATTCATATAAATGATAACCTCTGCTATTTGCTCACTCACATGACTTCATCCATCTCTCTCTACCTTGTGTCCTTTATCCTTCATTGTCGACCCCTGCCCTTTTCCATATTAAATATGTTTAACGGGGAAGGACATTATTCTCACTCATTATCATTAACTTGAAATTGTATTAATAGCTTCTTCCAAATGAAGATCAAAGGTTAGTGCTCTCCTCAATGGCCACTAGGAAAGACATTAACTAGAAGGACCACAGTGGAATCCCTCTTATTTTTTTCCTTTCAGTTTGGTCTCCTTTTGAGTACAATCTTGGAGCTAGCCTATATCTCCTTGACTTGTTAATAAGAATGTCATGTAAAATGAAATCAGAATCACAACTCTAGCTGAATTCCAGGTAGATTACAACTATTGCTTTCCCTTTATCACCTCGGAATGTCACTCCAGTCCAGAAGGAAATGAAATTGGTCTGGACAATTTGATCTTCACAGTGCTGTTGTGGTTGCAACTCAGAATCTTGTTTTCTCATAGAAGGTTGCAAATTGATGGTTTGATTATTTCTTCAAGTACCTTTCCAGGTCTTAAAGTAAGATACAGAGCTTGGAGACACCAAGGATAATACTTTTTCTCTTTATTAAATTTTGGCAACTCATTTGTATTTGCCGGCCTTCAGAGTTTTGTTTTGTTTTTTTTCCTCTGTACTCTATAAGTTTTTATAAGAAGTATAAAACTCAGTTATCCACAGCTATCCCTGTCTTGAATGGACACATATCAAAGGTTACAAATTATGTCAGTTCTACCTTTTAAATGTTTTTCAAAGTGTTCTGCCTTAGTTTTAATGCCTTTTAATGCCTTAGTTTAGGCTCCTGCCATCTCTCATCTTATGTTTCATAGCTTGGTAATTGATCTTCCTCCCATAAAATTTTTCTCAATTCAGTCCATCCTTCAGACAAAAACAGAAACGAACAAAAAATAAAATCCCCGAACCAAAAAGCCCAAAATCAAAAACCAACGAGAACAATGAGGAAGCAAATCTAGTTATATTATGACCATGTTGAAAGGTTTCCATCGCCCCTCACCCTGTGGTTGTAGCACAAAGTGCACACTTCCCAGCATGGCAGATAATGCCCTTCAGTATCTGCTTCTGTGACCTCATCTTCTACCATCCCACCCAGCACCATACACTGAGTCAGGCCAATTTTCTTTTTATTCACAAAGATATAATAATACCACAGATATGTTTTCAAGTTTCTAAAAAAGGGAAGTGCTGTTCTATTTACCTCTGTTCCCCTGTAACTTCTCCAATACCTATGGAATTATAGACACCATGATAACTGATCAGAGGATGAATAATTCAAGCTAGATAACTAAGTTATCAGGTCTAACTTAATGAATTCATTCATTCATTGAGCTCTTTAAGGGGTACTGAAGTAGAGTGGTCTCAGTTATAGATTGACCTTCTACCTCCCATACATCTGTCTGATTATTCAATTCACTCTAATTTGGCAGGACTGGGAGATGATGGAGAAGGAGGGAGGAGACAGTTGCCTGAGATGAGTGGGAAGGTATAAAATAAGTTTCACTGGCTTTACAACTTCACTTTAGGTCCATCTGGGGACTCAGGAGTCACCATTTTGATATGCAGAACATGACATTTAGTGAAGAAAAGTCTCAGTAAGTGAGTTAGAATAGGGGTTGAGGATGGCTTTATTATTTCTGTCCACCAACTTAGAAGAAGCCAGACTGAGATCTTCTATAGCTACAAGAGCCTGAGTTAGTCCAGTTTTGCCACCATCAAGATAAGCAAAAACTTACTGCAGGTGGTATTCCTTGCTAGGCTGTTATGGTCAGTTCAGGATACAGAGATATCATGACACAAGTTGATTCTGAGAGTACTAACCACTAGAAAACTCTGGCTTCTACAAACAGATGGAAACTAGTAAAGTGGGTGCATATCAACACTGGTATTAAAGCAGCTTAGCCCCATTACTTAATGAGTACATGATCTTATTTTATATTACCTTATTAATCTTTGCATATTTTAACATGGTTATGCTTGGGATCTGTTAAAGGCCAAAGGTTGCTGTGAGGAAGATAAAAATGAAATCCTTTTTAAGGCTGGAAGAAGAGCGTTTTGGAGATTGCCATGGGCCTAGAGCTAGGCCAGCTCTTCATTGAACTTCATCTTCTACTACTTTTCAGAGACCCAGTGAGATGCGATTCATTGCTTCTCTTTTCCACATACGTATAAGTAGACACCTTAGCAGCAAACATGTTGAGAGTGGAACTCACAGTGGAGCTATGAACCCAAAGGAATAGCTTTAGGCTTCTTTGC
>NW_011889054.1:1865676-1883984 GCF_000151845.1 Pteropus vampyrus | reverse complement strand
TTTCAAAGTGTTCTGCCTTAGTTTTAATGCCTTTTAATGCCTTAGTTTAGGCTCCTGCCATCTCTCATCTTATGTTTCATAGCTTGGTAATTGATCTTCCTCCCATAAAATTTTTCTCAATTCAGTCCATCCTTCAGACAAAAACAGAAACGAACAAAAAATAAAATCCCCGAACCAAAAAGCCCAAAATCAAAAACCAACGAGAACAATGAGGAAGCAAATCTAGTTATATTATGACCATGTTGAAAGGTTTCCATTGCCCCTCACCCTGTGGTTGTAGCACAAAGTGCACACTTCCCAGCATGGCAGATAATGCCCTTCAGTATCTGCTTCTGTGACCTCATCTTCTACCATCCCACCCAGCACCATACACTGAGTCAGGCCAATTTTCTTTTTATTCACAAAGATATAATAATACCACAGATATGTTTTCAAGTTTCTAAAAAAGGGAAGTGCTGTTCTATTTACCTCTGTTCCCCTGTAACTTCTCCAATACCTATGGAATTATAGACACCATGATAACTGATCAGAGGATGAATAATTCAAGCTAGATAACTAAGTTATCAGGTCTAACTTAATGAATTCATTCATTCATTGAGCTCTTTAAGGGGTACTGAAGTAGAGTGGTCTCAGTTATAGATTGACCTTCTACCTCCCATACATCTGTCTGATTATTCAATTCACTCTAATTTGGCAGGACTGGGAGATGATGGAGAAGGAGGGAGGAGACAGTTGCCTGAGATGAGTGGGAAGGTATAAAATAAGTTTCACTGGCTTTACAACTTCACTTTAGGTCCATCTGGGGACTCAGGAGTCACCATTTTGATATGCAGAACATGACATTTAGTGAAGAAAAGTCTCAGTAAGTGAGTTAGAATAGGGGTTGAGGATGGCTTTATTATTTCTGTCCACCAACTTAGAAGAAGCCAGACTGAGATCTTCTATAGCTACAAGAGCCTGAGTTAGTCCAGTTTTGCCACCATCAAGATAAGCAAAAACTTACTGCAGGTGGTATTCCTTGCTAGGCTGTTATGGTCAGTTCAGGATACAGAGATATCATGACACAAGTTGATTCTGAGAGTACTAACCACTAGAAAACTCTGGCTTCTACAAACAGATGGAAACTAGTAAAGTGGGTGCATATCAACACTGGTATTAAAGCAGCTTAGCCCCATTACTTAATGAGTACATGACCTTATTTTATATTACCTTATTAATCTTTGCATATTTTAACATGGTTATGCTTGGGATCTGTTAAAGGCCAAAGGTTGCTGTGAGGAAGATAAAAATGAAATCCTTTTTAAGGCTGGAAGAAGAGCGTTTTGGAGATTGCCATGGGCCTAGAGCTAGGCCAGCTCTTCATTGAACTTCATCTTCTACTACTTTTCAGAGACCCAGTGAGATGCAATTCATTGCTTCTCTTTTCCACATACGTATAAGTAGACACCTTAGCAGCAAACATGTTGAGAGTGGAACTCACAGTGGAGCTATGAACCCAAAGGAATAGCTTTAGGCTTCTTTGCCTGGAGTTTAGTCCCTCTTGTTCCGTTCTCCTTAGAGACAGAACACAACTGCCTTTTATTCTCTGTGGGATCCCACTGAGTGTACTTAAAGACCTTTGTTCAACTGCACTCACCTCTTCCTGACTGCCTAATTAACCTTCTCTTTTAATCTACCCTAATGGTTCCTAGTCCAACCCTTTAGTTATTTCACTTTGTACTTCTCTGGATCTTTTCCAAATAGCTTGGGAAAAAAGATGGCTCACAAAACAAGGGCTTCCCCCAAGGGTCATGGGGGAAGCCTGACATCTCAGTGAGAGAAAGAAAAGAACAGGAAAAGAAAACAAAGGCATACAGCCTGCCACTCAGGGCAACAGCTTCCTGGTGAGCACCTGATCCCCCGTGACACTCCCTTGCTATGGTTTAGCTATTAGGCCTACTGGGAGATTGTCCAGAGCTCTCTCCAGGTGAAAAGCAAGGCCTGCTTCTGGCTGAGGAGCTACCATTAAGTCATTTTCTTATTGCCTTTCAGATCGGCTTTGAACTATAAATAAGCCAAGTGCCCAGGAGGAGACACAACGCTTGCTGTAAGGTTATTTGCATCCCTGTCTCTATCTGAATTCCTCTTCTGCCAACTCTCCCTTTTAGAAACCCCACAAGGTTGGCAGGTCCACCACTCCTGCTGCCAATGTCAGTGCATTAGCACTTAGCTTAAGTGAACACATATGCCAGACAGGCTTACAACTTCCTCTTCTCCTCTTTCCTAATGGAAACACTTCAGATAAAGAATGACACCACTAACATATTACATATACTTATTGTATTGATCCTATTTTAGACTATAGCCCTTGAAAATAGTAACTAAATTTACTAAGATGTTGTGGAGTGACCAGACCAGTAGAGGTATATAATGATGATGCAACAGTGAAGATAATGATGATAAAATAATAACAGTGGTAGTGGTAGTGGTAGTGGTAGTGGTAGTGGTAATAATAATAATAACAACCTGGTGTTTATTGAGCACCTACAACTGTTGTTCAAGCATCAGGACAGTACATTTTCTATTATACATTATATTTGTTGTTTCTGATCTTCCCAATAACCCGGAGAGTTTTTCTAATCTTTAGGTGGACAAAGAGAGACTTGGGGCAGTGAAATTCCTTGTCCAAAGACCCATGTTGGGCAAGTAGAACAGTCTGTCTGATTCCAATGTCAAGTGGCCTTTCTTCTCTTTGCAAGTTACCTCTATGTTTAACTTCATGTGACAAGGAAAGCCAGAAGAGTTTAATTTTTAAATTCATTTAAAAAATGTTAAAGTCGTCTCACATCTCTTAAAATTTCGTTGGAAAGCCATAGAGGCAATAAATTTTAAAATGTGAGTTAACATACTAGAAGCTAAGGCCACTTCAGTGGATTAAGGTGGTTTTTTTTTTTTTTTCATGACAGGCTAAATATAAAACATTTAATATTCTCTCAGCTCCATTGTCAAAGATATTTATTCTCCACTCATTTCCTTTTGTATAAGCTCTAGTGGTGTCAGTGGTAATATAAAGAAGGCAACATTCCAAAAGTTTACATGACTTTAAAACTTCATCTCTTTCACAATTTTTTTCACTGTGGAAAGAACTGAATTGGTTTTTTAGTTAGTTTTTTTGAGTGCATGGATCTAGAGGTTTTTGGTTTTGTTTCTTGGTTTGTTTTTTGTTTTTGTTTTTGGTAAAACCAAAAAAGAAGGAAGAGCTTGCAAACATTAATATGATCTATGTGAACTTGAAAAAAATTATCATCTACATTTTGACCAAAGGCAGAATAAACCTGGATATGACCAAAGCGAATTATTAACCAAGTTACCTATCCAAGATTTATTAATCAATACCCTGTCCATTGGACCATTTTGCATTTTGCCACCTTGGTTCACCAGAAATATTAGACTTGCCAATCTGTAGCTTTGATAGGACACCCAGCTTCTAGTGAAGTCAGGGAATGTCATATCTCAAGAGAAAATATTGGCAGGAAGAGATTCTCGAAATGTTGCCTTATAAAAATAAGATTGCTGACCATGACATCATTGATTTGATTTTCTGATTGGAAACATTAGTATTTGAAACAACAAAGTGGTTCAGAAAGGGAATAACTAAGAGTTATTAAATACTTATTATTTTCTTGCTATGTGCCAGGTATTCTTCTAAGTGCTTAACGTATATTCGATTCTATTGAATATTGACAACAACTCTGTGAATAGTTATATCATCATACCTATTTTATATACAATGAAACTGAGTTATAGAAAAGTTCAACTTCTCATTCAAAGTCACATTAGTTGAGGAAAGATCAAGCTGGGATTTGAACCCAGGTAATTTGGTTCTAAAATCTACACTTGTAACATTCTTCCATGCTGCAAATATCCATGGAGCCAGAGTATGAGATCAGGTTATTGGAGAGGTCTCGGGTTTGCTGGAGTGCAGGTGTTGAGCTAACTCCAGTCTCCTCCTTGTGTGGGAGGAAGGTACCTGATATCAGAACACCCTGAATCTACAGCTCTAGGTTCTGAGCTCTGTGATCATCTTGTCAACATCTTCCTATAGGATAATTTTCCTGGCCTACTGGGCAGAACCATTCTAACCCTACTCAGAATCCAGAATGATGAGACATCCCCAAATTTATCATTTTCTTCACTCTTCCCCTTTCAATAGATTTTACTGGGATTAAAAATCATTGACTTACTTAAGCCTCCTTGAGAAGAAACTGAATCCTGAACTTGCAGATGCTAGCAATGGTTTTCCCAGGAGCGCTGAGCAGTTCTTCCTGGAAGAATGGGCCATCCTCAATGCCCTTTTGCTTTATACAATCACACTAGAACACTGGAAAACCCTGGAAGCAGGTAATACCTTTTAAATATGAGTTGACGTGATCCTAGCCCATTACCTTTCCTTCCCTGAATCACTTGCTTCTTGTATCAAGTCACTACCAGCAACCGTTTTCAAAAAAGAACTTTTAATTTTTTTTCTTCACTAATCAAAAAGAAACTGGCTTTCTGCCTATTTTAGCCTTTGACAACAATCTCCTTAACATTTTTTTTTTTTGAAGCTTTTGTGCACTATTTCTTTTAAATGGCTATCCACCAGATATGGACTCATCTCACCTGTGCATGAGGAAGACTTACCTATGACTCTCTCACAGCAAAGCATGTTGGTATGAGAACCCATGAAAAAATTACCAGAAGACTCAACCAAGTCTGTGGAGCCTTGACAGCCACAGATGAAAGGGCCAGAGATGCACAGACTATCATTTATAATTTAGCAGCATTATTTTATTATGGTCACCTCTGCTCTTCTAGGTTTTTTTATACCCTCCTTGGCATTTTAAACAAAAAGACATTTTCCTCCAATTCGCCTTCTGTTTTTCACCAGCTCATGTTATGTCTTGTTATATCAAGTCACATTTGATGTGACATGACATGGGGTGCTCTGTAACTCAACCCAATCAATAGAGGAATCAAGAACAGCCCTGGTGAATATTTGATGTGAAGCTGGGTTACGGGGCTGCTGACTACTTTTTGACACCCCCACAGTTCTTTTGGGAACCAGATAAAACAGGAGCAGAAATATCCTCATAAAATGTGACAGTGTTCTGTTTGTCATTCTCATTTTCCCTGCTACTATTTCCTAGTCAGGGAAGCTGTGGATAAAATACCTCAGAATTGGTCAATTCTCTAACTGGATAGCTATATTTTATCTGCCTAAGACTGGCTACATAATTTGTAGGCCCACTGTAAAATAAAAATGCACAGCCCCTTGTTAAAAATGGCTAAGAATTTCAATTTCAGGATGGCAACATCAGAGCATTTATTCAAGAATGGAGCCCTTCTGAGCTCCAGAGCCTGCGTGACACAGTGTACATGCCTCACACACAGAAGACTCTTGGTCTTGGGATCACATGCAGGGGTCTTCCTGTCTTTAGTAAGTGTACCTTGCTTGCATGATGGTGCACATTTCTGATGATGGCCTATCGTGCCAGACACAAGAGGGAGAAGAGGAATGTCATTATAACTGCATTCAGGGATATTTCAATCGGTGCTGATTGCTACTTCTCCTTAAAGCACAGCAATTTGCCGCGCAGATTCTGTAGTGGTGGGAACGGCATCCACTGCTATTTCCTACCTCTGTCTACCTCCCTCTCCACCTTGCAATAGTTCCTTTATTCCTGTTCTTCTGTTTTGGTTTGATTCATAATGCCTCAGGTAAAGATTACTTCTTTTACATTTTTTTGTATTATAGCTTTTATTCTAAATGAAATCTACCTTGCTTTGTTTTGTTGTATTGGTCCTCTGCAAAATGGCAGCAATTAATTGGTGCGATTTATAGACTGAAAGAAATGACCCCTTTCCTTTGAGCTTTTAGATATGTATGTGTGTGTATGTATGTGTGTCTGTTTATAGTTATATCTACATCTAAACAAATTTTGCAAACTGTAAATGAACTAGAACAAGTTCTTTTGGTATGCAAACATATGGTTTTGAAATTTGTTGAAAACCCTAAAACTTCAGTGTGGGGACAAAAGAAATCTTTTAAACCAAAAATTTTTCTTTTTGAACAGGTTGGCATAATAGGTGCAAATCTCTATTTTAAAACAAGTAAAATTGTCTTAAAATCCTAAAAAATTCAGTTCATGAATAAGACCCTAGGTCCTCTTGGAATTGCCAACATTTCTATACCAGCTGGCACTAGAGGCCCTGCTCTGAGTTGACTTTGATGTAACAACCAAGTATTGGAGATCTAAGAAAGAAGTTACTCAATCGAGATGTAATGACCTTCCAGACTTCTGAGGCTGTGAATGAGGGGAGGCATATTTACAATCACAGCGCACCATAAAATTTTATCCAGTTGAATCAAATCAGCAGGGCTAAATGAGCCAGCACTGACCTGGTGTGGAGCAACACATGGGCACATGCAGACAAAGGTGGCGGGTTGTATGACCAGACGAGTCAACATGTCAAGGGGACTTACAATGATGTTCATTTGGACATGGGGTTGGGGTGAAGAGGTATTGGCATGTAATGGGTATGTAAAGTTTACCCAAGATGGTTATTATCTGTTCCAAAAGAGGTTCTACTGATCAAAAACCAGCTATTTTTTTTTTCCAAAGGAAAAAAAAAAAGCTATCATGTAGGCAGCATAGATATTTTTACACATTTTCTAATAATATTAATGTGCACTAATTTTTAAAGGTTCATAACGTTTTGAGTGGTTCTAAGATGCCTTGGTTTTAATCACTTTTTAATTTTACCATACTGCTCTAGAAATTTTCATTTTTTTCTCAAAACATGAATATGATTTATGTTTAGGAAGCTGAAGGAGTAGATTTGCACCTCTAAACAGAGTCTTCCGTTCCTCTAAGGCTCAGGGATGATGTGAGAAGATGGTCTAATTATTTCTCAGAATCTCTGTTTCTCATTCTTTTCTTTCCCTTTCATCTCAGCAAATCAGGGAAATGGCAAATAGCAGCAACTCCAAGCCGGTAGAAAGCGACGTTCAGTCTTTGGCTTTTGGAGAGGACAGGAGTACCATTTGCTGTGAATGCAGTACATTCCACAATCCAAACATGCACCACCAGCTTCCATTTACTGTTCAGAAGGAGTAAGATTTCACTCTGCAGAGATGGATAAAAGCAGTAGCATCTGAATGGGGACAGAGAAGTTTGTCCAGATGACCGTGGCCCATGGGAGCATAGGGAGTGTGAGTGTGTGTGTGCGTGTGTGTGTACATAAATGGAGTGTGTGTGAGAGTAGGAGTATGCCTTAGGTGGTTGTATATAAGAGTATAAGTGTGTACATGTGTCAAAATAGGGGAAGAGGGAAAGAAGAACAATGTGAGAAAGAAGGACACACTAGCAACAGAAGTGGCTGCTCAACACACTTTGAAGGACTTTCAAGTAAGACTGTTGTTGCTTTCCCAATCTGCATTTTAAAATTAAGATTCTCTAAACCTCCGTTGTCCAATACAGTGCTCAATAGCCACACTTAACTTTGTGTGGATATTGAGTACTTGAAATGTGGTTAGTCCAAATGGAGATGTGCTCTTCCGTTTAAAATACACACTGCATTTCAAAGACTTAGTATGATAATGAGAATGTAAACTATTTCATTAATGTTTACACTGATTAATGTTAAGACAATAGTTTGGATATATTGGGTTAAATAAAATCTTAAAATTAATTTCACTTGTTTTTTAATACTTTTTAATGTGACTGAGTAAAACATAAATGACATATTTGGCTTGCATTATTTTCTACTGGACAGGGCTTTTCTAAATATTTTTGTCTCTAATATGTGTATTTGGTTGGTGGTGGGCAGAGGGTGTGAATTTGGAGGGAGGGCTGTGTGTTCCCATTCACATATGTATAATTTTCTGATTTAGAGTACTAATCACCCTGAAACTTCCCACTTGATCACCTTAGTCCAGGAAGATATGACCCATTCCAGAAAGGACTGAATATGGTTGTCAGTTTCCCCATGTCCTATAATCCTGCAAAGGAAATATATTTACAAGGCACTTATGCCTGGCAGCTCTCGTATCTTTCTTAAATATGGGTGAGGGACTGGTTCTATGATTGAGCACAAAATGAGAGTTGCTCTTTCACATCATCTTCCAAGCAGGTGCTATTATGCATCAGGCTATTTATACAGTGAGTCCAGCGCCCAAACAGAGGAAGAAAGAGAGAGAGAGAGAGAGAGAATCTTTGCCAAAAATATCCCTGATTTCTCCCGAAGCATACGAAGAAGAAAAAGATATTTGGTTCAGCAGTAGTTCATTATCTAAATCCTTTGTAATTACTCTAAAGCTATCATTAAAGATAAAAAGTGATTATAATATTAATGGTATCTTTTTGTATTTGTGTAGCTCTTTATAATTTAAAAAGCATATCCTCGGCTATCATCCTATCTCTTAAGATGACTTCCATGGCTTAGATGGTTTTACTCCCATTTGCAAATGAGGAGACAGAGGCTGCATGAGCTACTGAAGAATATACAGAGTTAGCAGCAGGCCATGAGTAGAACTCCAGTCTAGAAACTGATTCTGATAGTATTTTCTCCTCAATTCCTCTTATACTTATGGCTTGGTTGGTCTTGCACAAAGATAATTTAAGGTGCTCTCTCTAAACTCTGTAAGATTCATAAAATAAAAACAAATAAACTCTTAGGTGGTGGTGGTGAGGGGGCATGAAGATTACTAAAACCACTTGTCATAGTTATTTCACCCATGATTGTAGCTGTGATATAGATTTGACTGAGGTTCAGAACAGTGTTCCTCAAGTAGCAAGCATTAGAATTATCTGGAAGGCTTGTTAAAACACAGATTACTGGGTCCCATCTCCAGAGTTTCTGGTGCTGTAGCTCTGTGTAGACTTGACAATTTGCATTTCTGACTAGTTCCCAAGCACTACTAATGGAGTCAGTCCAGGGACCACGCTGAGAGAACCATTGCTTAAAGGTATTAACTCCGTGGCAGAAATTCACAAGGACAGAGGACATATAATTGTAGCAACAGGACAAAGTCAATGACTATGTTTAGAAGCTGAGATGGCTTTCCTTTGAGGACCTTTTGGGACTAGGATACCTTACATTAGTGAATTTCTGGGATATAGACAATTTAGGAAACTGGGTCAAGAGGCAGCAGGAGGTAGATAACAGTAGTGGATAGAGAGGAAACAGAGATAGAGATTGAGAGGGAGACAGAGACAGAGAGACAGACAATGTGGAAAGATAGCCCAAGAAAAACACACATACAGAGACTGATTGATTTAAAATGAAGAACCTTGATAGTCAACTTAACAGAAAAGAATAGAAGAGCAAATCAATACCACAGTTTCCTGTTGTACACATAGTAAGAATGATCAAACAATAAAAAGGTCATTAGTTAGCTATTTAAATGTTTGCAATGTTTCCCCTATGAAATAAAATGATCATTTATCACCATGGTTGAAGTCACTTAAAAAGTCTAAACACACAGTTATCTAAATTGGTAGTGAAGGAAGAATCTCTTGCCTCTCCAAATTGTGACCACATGATAGGATTTCAAAACAGTCTTTAATACAAAATTCAGAAAGGGAATTACCATTCGAGGAATACAATTGACTAGAGGTCTTTTTCCTATGATATAAGTTTTAAGTAAATAAAGTAGGTAACCCCATTGTTTCTGCTCCCATCCTCAGAGAGAGGCAGGAGACAGTTTCTCATTCTTTTGAAATCTCCTGTCTTCATTTCTCCTCGCATGCTCTCGTTTTGTCTATGTACTTCTAAGTTATAAAAGAAAAAAAAAATACATGTAGTAGAATAATAGGCATTATGTAGCAATGGTCAAAAATTATCCAAAGTACATTGATAAAAACTCTTGCCTTAAGAAAATCACTCACTTATTTCAATTGTGGGACAAATGAAATTTTCAGCCAAATGGTTTTTGAGTCATTAAGTTGTTTGTCGTGACAGAGTGAAACAGTTGGATAATTATAAGGCAGTGTGTCACTTCGGGGAGTAATTTTCCACTTAAGAGAGAGCAAGAAGCTGGTTTTCTTAGAAAGTGCTTTCTGATTTGGTGGTTTTAGGCAAGGAAGCTCCTGGTCGTTTTGAATACATACCTGATGAATATACATTGCCCACACTTGCACGGTCTCAGCACAATTTTGGAGTGGGCCTCCTTTTCTCCCTGCTCAGTTAAAAGTTGGAAGGAGTACAGCGCAGAAAGCTATGGCTAGCACATTTTTTTTTATGGGTAAAATTTATAGAGTAATGTATCTACTTTTAGCATGACTATTGTTAAACCTGGAGATCAAGCGAAGTGGCACTGAGTATATTGCTTTATCAATTGGATTCGTTCAAGTGAAAAATGCTGATCAGGCCATGTCTATCCCTTGGGTGCAGAAACCCTACTTCAACTCTTGAATGGTCGATACATAAAAGTCAAATTCATTATAATTTGTAGCTTTTTTTTTTTCTTGAAGAAGCACACAGTTCTCAGTACATCAATATCAACTCTTAAATCCACATTGGATGGAGAGGGTACAGCACAGTAATTCAATCTCTTTACACTTAATATGGTCAGGAAGGGAGAATGAAAACAGCCTCTTGTAAAATAATGGAAAAAACAGGATGCAATCACTCTGATGGAGCAGTGCAAAGGAGTCATTTTACACCATCCGTTACCAGGGCAACAAAATACAGTGAGCCCTATACATCTAACAGGTGACATTTTAGCTAAGAAATTGCTTCTTTGGTATTTTTTCTGTCTATGAAAAACAATGTTACCCGCGTTTTCACTTGTCATGTACTATAGGGCAACATATTCCTGCTGACAGACTCATAATGGAAAAATCGAGCAGTTAAATAATATTAAAGTCTAACTTTTTGGATACATGTTAATATGCTCTTTAAAGAGATTTCAGACATTTTCAAACACCCTGGAGATTTAAGGGACTGGAAATCTGGGCATACAACTATGCATTTGCTTTGGTTTTTAGATAAAGAGAAAGTACTTAACTGTGTTTCCAGAATGTGGCATAAAGTCCTAGATATACTTTCAAGAAAAGTAATTAATGTGATTGTTTTATATCATGAGGCCCACTGGCTTACAAACTTAACATTATGTTATGCCTACCGTCCTTTTTTAAGGAAAAAGAAAGGTAAGAAAATGATGTTTTCAGAGCAGAATCATTCTTTCCTTTTTGGCTTACCCCAAAAAGTAATCTGATATTGAAAACATAGGAAATGGGGAAATTAATTTCTTCAAGATCATAGTTTTATAGAATGTAATATATTTTCTTAAGTACCTCAAGGAGATGATCTTTCCCCACCCCCCAAAAAAATTCATGCAGTGTGATCATTTGAAAATGTTGAATTATGTTTTATTGCCTGTCTAAGGATTTCGTTACTGCCCCAGAGCTATTCCAGGTCTTATAGGCTTAGATTTCAAAAAGAAGTATAATAATTTGTGTCTGGGCCTTTCATGATGTTTTTTTCAGAATTACTGATGTACAAGAACAGAAATTAAAAGCGAGGACAGAGTTTAGGGGATAGAATGCAAACTTTCCACCTTACAGATCAATAAAACAATGTCCAAGGAGACAGAGAGTAGTAAAAATGTGACTTGAACCCAGGTCCCCCAATGCTGAGGTCACTGCTCATTCAATTACTGCAATGTCATTCAAATATTTATTGAGTGCCTGCTATACACCCAGCCTTCTGTGATACAAAATTGAATAAACAACAGTCCCAGGCTGCTAAGAGTCCACAATTAGTTTGGGATGACAGATAATTCTAAATACAGTAGGGCAAGTGCTTTAATGAAGACATGACCAAGGCACTGTTGGGAAGCAAAGGTGGAAAAGCTCCTATTTAAAGCAAAGGCTACATCTTAATTATATGGCAGTTCATCAACTACCATAACTAAACTCTCCAATTATTAGACTCAAATGGAAAGTAACTCAGAAATCAGCACATCTGTATCAAGGATTAGAAATACTATTATTATTATTATTATTATATTTTATTTGATTAAAAAACACAACATAAAATGTACCATTTGTCTTAGTCCATTCTGACTGCTGTAGCAAAAATATAGACTGGGTGGCTTATAAACAACAGAAATTTATTTCCACGGTTTTGCTGGAAGTCTGGGTCTGGGAGGGTCTTTTTCAGGATGCAGAAAGCCTACTTCTTACTGTTTCCTCACCTGGCAGAAGGGGTGAGGAAGCTCTGTGGAGTCTTTTTATAAGGGCACTATTCCCATTTCTGAGGGCTCCACTCTCATGACCTGATCACCTTCCAAAGGTCTACTTCCTAATGTCAGCACACCAGGGGTTATGATTTCAACATACAAATTTTCAGAGGATACATTTGGTCTCTAGAACCATATTAACTATTTTAAGTGTACAGTTCAGTAGAGTCAAGAATATTCACACTGTTATAAAACAGATCTTCAGGACTTTTTTATCTAGCAAATCTCAAACTCTACACCTATTAAACAGCTCCTTCTCCCTCCACCTCTCCTTCTCCCTCCACCCCATTGCCCCTGGTAACCACTATTATACTTTCTGTACCTATGAATTTGACTACATTAGATGCCTCATGTAAGTAGAATCACAGTGTTTTTCTTTTGTGATTGGCTTTTTTTTCCTTTCACTTGGCACAATGTCTTTAAGGTTCATCCATATTGTATCATGTGACAGGATTTCCTTTTTTTTAGGACTGAAAAATATTCTATTGTATGTATATATCACGTTTTGTCTGTCATCTAGTGGACATTTGGATTGCTTCCACTTCTTGGCTATTGTGAGTAGTTCTACTATGAACATGATGGTGCAAAGGGGTTAGAAATATCTTAACAAGGAGAAAGGCCAGATATAGCAAGAAGAAGCTCAGAAAAGGGGAGGAAAAAAGAAGAAGAAAAAAGTGTGTGTGTGTGTGTGTGTGTGTGTGTGTGTGTGTGTGTGTGTGTGTAGGCAGGTAGGTAGGTGAGCAGTTGCCTTAAGAAAATAATTCTCTTACTTCAAACGGGATAAATTAAATTATCCAGATTTTACTCATTATAGTCCTGAAATACTGAAGAATTAAGGTGGCAACATTCAGTAAATTGACATGTAGTAGGTTGGGAAAAGGAAAAAAAAGACATTTTCTTATCTTATGGCTTATGTTAAATACTAAAAAAATCCCAAAAAACAAAAAAAGACCAAGAAATAGTAAAATGTCTGAGAGAATGTGAAAAGCAAGGAAGTTGTGATCTAAGGAGGCAGGTAGACAGGAAAACGTAGGGCATTTTAGATAAACCTCAAACCTATTTTGCCCTCTGTAGGCACTGAAGTCACCAGTCTTAGTTGCTGAACATTATTTAACTAAGATACTGCTGGTTATAAGATAGGAGAGCAGACATAGAAAACAGATATATAAAATAAGAGAAGAGGAAGACAGTGGATGCATTATGGCATTAGAATTGTACAGAGGAGAGAGTGAGGTTTACTGGGTTGGGGCGAAACCCAGAAACCCAAGAAACAGGTACACATGGTTACAAATAAGAGCAGATGTAATAAGAATCAACTAGACAAAGAAACAATTTTCTTTTATAAATTAGAAATAATTAAGTATAAAAGTAAGGAAGATACACTATTTTTGTGCAATTTCTCTGGATGTGTTTTTATCATTGCCTTCAATGCCCTTTTCTATTTCTTTCTTATTTATTTTAAGCAGCTGACCTACTAATAAAGCTTGTCTTCCTGTGAAGTGAAAAGCACTGTTCCATAGGACTACAGAGGTTTTGGTGTTCATGGCATTCATAAAGTTAATGCTCCCTGCTTCTGAGGGCTCCCTGGAGGTGGTGGCTCCTGGGTTAGCATCTGCTCTGTTTAGAATCACACCTTGTTATAGGAGGCTGATAGAACTAAGGAGTACTTGGCTTAGCTCTAGAACAGGGTGCTGAGTTCAAAGAAAGACATACAAGGGTATTGCAAATAGGTAGGTGTAAAGTGATTTTACCCCAGGGTTAAACCAAAAATCTAGAAACCAGAATTTGTGTTTCCTAAATTTTGAACTATATCAGTCATTTACCTTTCCTGTTTTTAATACTTGATTTAGAAAGTTTAAGTAGTTTCGAATTGAGTTTAAAAACTTGGATGATTTCATTAAAACAAACACATATAGACAAGTAACCTAAAATAGCAACAAAAAAATTCTGATGATTGTTCCCTAAATAGGACTTGAAAAAGAAATATGTAAATGCTAAAATGTTTGCTATCACTTAACAAGAATATTTAAAACTCTTTTAAAATTAAAAACATCAGAAGTGATTTTATATATTTGTATTCATTTGGTGTGTATAATTTTTTAAATCCAGCTTTGTTTTTCATATTAAAATATATGGCCTTCAGTGTGTCATTATGAATTCTTTATAAACATCACTTATCACATCTATCATATTTCATCAACTGCATGGATAATAATTTCTTCAATCCCCATACCGTTATTGGCTTTTTAGGTTTATTTTTATATTTGTCCTATTAAAATTATGCTGTGTCTAGGTGTGAGGTTTATTGTTTATTTTATTTTTTATAGTAAATAGAAGCTATTAATTGTAGAGTTAAATCTATCAATTTTCTTTTGGGATGACCTTTATTGATTCTAAATTTGGAAAGTTCTCCACATTTCCAGAAGTATAATAGGAATTCATTGTCTTCTCATTTTACTATCTTTTTAATAGTTTTGAGGGGTTTTTTTCCTGAGAAAAACAGCTGCACTTTGGATATACCAATCTATTAAAAATATAAGTATCAAGAAATTCTGAGATAACATGGCTTTGTTGTTATTAAATTAGAATCTTTATTATTCAATTAGATTTTAAGTAATTTTTTTCTGTATTTTTTTTAATGAACAATAATTTTCTGAAGATCAGTTTGTGTATTTGTGAACTCTTGCAGTAAGCAGTACCTTGTCTCTTAGGTTTACATTTTTTCACTTTTATTTTTGAGGTATAATTCACTCACATTCCTCTCGGAGTTCTTGTGAGTAATTAGAGATAAAATATCCATCACATATTCTGAATATAATAGATTTTATATGAAAATGCAACCTGTAAAATAGCAACAGTAAAATCTGTGATGATATGTAAGTAAATATGACCACAAGTAACATGAACACCAGACTGGCGATATACTAAGAGTGGGGTACCATTTAATCTATTATTCTTCAAAGTTATTTTGGTTTTTCAAATGGAAGTTGTAAGAGAAGTAAAAAGTACTGGAGTTAGAAAGGAAGATGATGCAAAAAGAAGGGAATAACTCATAGAATACAATTAAATTTCTGAACAAGTTTGATAATTGGTTTCCTGACTTTTCTGTCTTGGCAGGGGGGAAAGGTAGCAATATTCGTGAAGAAAGTGACAGCAAAAGGTAGGCTACGATCTTTAAATTGCACGTCGGTAAAAATATATTTTTTGTCAGTATGTCAATAAAAATATTTCCTCATATTGACATTTTAATTCTAGTAAAATGTTTATTTTTAACTTTCATAACATACATAATTTCTCTCCTTTTCTGTCCCACTTTCTTTCCTATCCAATTTCAACTACTTAAAAAAAAAATCCCTACCACCTTAGAATTCAAGCAGAAATGAATTACTCTCTAGTGACTATTAATAACCTCCTTAATACTGGTGTCCTTAACACTATTGCCATTTGTCTCCTTCTAACTCATCCTCCATTTGGCTAACAGAGTGATCGTGCATTCACAGATCAGTCACTGTTACATTTATTCAACAGAATGAAGTCCAAAACACCCTGATTTTATGTATAACCTGAGCATTAGCTACTTTTCCACCTTGATCTACAGTTCCTAAGAGACTTCTGCTGTACCTGCTCTGAAAATCTTGTGTTCTATGGACAGACTTTATGCTTTGCTTACCTTTATACCTGGACAGCTACTCTGCAAACCTGTGTTCCTGGAGAATTGCTGATGGGATGTAAAAAAAAAAAAAAAAAACCTTCTAATAGTGCATTAGAAATAGACATAAGCAAAGAAAAACCAGCCTTGCCAAATAAGCTGAACCCAAAGTACAAGGACAGTGGAAAAAAAGAGTCAAGTCAGCTTAACCCCAACTTGCATCTACAAGATTAACAGTATGGTGTGCAGTATGCTTGGAAGGAAAACAACCAGCTTTAAGATAATTAAGTGCTACCATCAAGGCAGGATTTTGCAGGTGCCAAATAAGGTTGTCTGGGACACCCAATCCCTCCCTATCTCACAATGCCATGAAAACATGAAAAACTTGAAGACCTGATAGTGTTTGTGACCTCTAATTCTGATTGTGGGAAGACTTACACAGGAATCTAGATGGAGGGAAAAGAGCAAACAAAATAATATATGTTCTTATATTTTTTAAATTTTAGTATGCAAACATAAGAATTTCTTGAGTAAAGACATTTGTATTTTTCTCTCTGGCTCTTCTCAAGTTAGTAAAGGCAATTAATCCTGTAGCTGCTGATCCACGTTGCCTTATATTTCTGCAAAGTAGACATTATAGATGAGGAAGGGAAAAGCTTGCTCTTCTGGTCTGAGAAAAGAGAACAATCTTACTGGCACGCCTTTACTAATATGCCCAGGAGGGTTAGGTCCACCCACTAGTGTAAGTATAAATGTAGCAGAATCAACTGCTACTATCTCATCATTCAGAGCCAGCTTGAAAGCCATTCACTGGCTCTCTGGATTTTTAAAACTTGCCTTTGATTCTTCTAGACAGGTGCAAATACTTCTTACATTTGTCTGCAGCATTTTATACAAACCCACAGCATAACATTTTGCATTATAGAATAAAAAAACTATTTGAATTCCTTAAGGGTGGAGTCTAGTACTTCATCTTTTATTATTCCCATGTCTTGAATAAAGTCTGCATTAGAAAAATGTTTTTCTTAATTAAATTGTCAAATTAGGCAATGCATCTATAAGTTTGTAAATTGTACTCAATCCTCTTTATTCTCTGTTTATTCAATGGTTTCCTGAAGCCCTTCTTTGTACTATAGTCTGTGACCAACGACCTTCTTTCTCTGAATTCACACTGGATATATTCTTAGTATCTTATAGTTTAGAGCTTAATTTTTTCTCACATAGTCATTCTCACTTCCTTGGTAGATAATTGGATTCTTGAAGATAGTAATCACATTTTATCTTAAGAAATGCCTACCATAATACTGACATCTGAGAAATAGTAAATACTTGTTGATTGCTGTAGTTAGGCTGGTATTGTAGTTTTCACCCAATATATTAATATTTGATATATGAATTTTAATAGTAAAGGTAACAATAAATGACCTATATTCAAAATCAGATATTGTGGAATTCTGAGTTGCTTTCTCTCCTGGAATCATAGTTAAGATCGAGACTCTGAAATCAGACTGACATTGATGTGAATCACATCTCTGCCCCTTGCTACCAATGTGATCTTAAATTTTATGTTTTTAAATCTCAGTTTTCTCAGGTACAAAACGAGGATAATAAAAGTCACTATAGATTAGAATTGTTGCACTGATTAATTGAGAAAATGCACAGAGGAAATGCCTAGCATATAATAAGTGCTTCAAAGAAGACAGATATTATTATTGTTATCATCATCATCATTATTATTAAAATGTTAAGAAAAATAATCCATCAGCCTAGGGAACTTCGAGAAGATCTTTAAATTGCTTACAATGTTTTTCACCTGAAATAACTTTCACCCTAGAAAAATACGTGTAAGTAAATAATGTATGGCTACTAGAAATACAAGGATATTTTTCTTTTTAAATTACACAATATGGCCTGGTTAGTACTTGGATGGGAAACCACTTAGGAAGACCAGGTGCTGTAGGCACTTAAAAACTAATTAATTAACTAGTTAATTAATTATACAATATGTCTTACTGTTGAATTGTACCCCTGAAACTTACTGGGTTTCGTTAACCAATGTCACCATAATAAAGATAAATTAATTAAATTTTTTAAAAAGGATGCTTGGTAATTTTCTGTGTTTAAGAAGTTAGTTGGTATATTCAGGTTGTGATTCTAATGACCCTTATAATTTAATTTGTTTTTCCAATCATAAAAGCATGGTTAAACATAATGCCAGAAGTCTATAAAAATTGCCTAATAATTTGGGCAATTTTTATAGCTTTACGTTTCTAGGATAACTTGAAGCTATTGTTTCATTTTTCAAATTCAACAAATTCAATAAAACTAGCAATTCATGAAATTTTTCTGCATAGACTTGTTCTCGAAATGAAAAATAAAAAAATCTCTAAG
>NW_011889054.1:1857364-1864831 GCF_000151845.1 Pteropus vampyrus | reverse complement strand
GACATACAATATTAGTTTCAGGTGTACAACGTAGTGATTAGTTATTTATATACCTTACAAGGTGATTACCCTGATAAAGCTAGTTATCAATCTGGGAGATCTTTTTATTTGTTTGTTTTGGTTTTAGGCATTTTAGGAAATCTCTATCCAAGCATTAGTTGACCACCAAGCTAGTAGAATGGATGGTTCAGTAGCCATGCATAGCAGAGAACACAGAATTTACAACAGTAGTTTAGAGGAGTCACTAAACAAACAAAAATAACTATAATAAGTGGCAACAATAAATCCTGGGGAGGAGGGAGAATCTGATTTCCAAACTTAATACATGTTTAAAATGTCTAGTTTTAAACTCTGTGTGTAAAGAAATAAAAGAAGTATTAATCATACACAGAAAAAAAGGCAATCAATAGAAGCTATCTCTGATAAAGCTCATTGGACTTATTAGACAAAAATTTAAAATCAGCTGTTTTAAATGTGTACAAAGAACTAAAAAAAAAAAAAATCATTTCTAAAGAACTATAGAAAAGCATCCAGAATGATGTCTCACAAATAAAAAATACCAGTAAAGAGATAGAAATTATGGAGAAGGAGCCAAATAGATATTCTGGAGTTAAAATGTAGAAAAATTTAAGTGAAAAATTGACTAATGGTGCTCAGCAGCAGACTTAAGTAGGAAGAAGAGTTAGTTAGCTTGAAGATAGGTCAATTGACATTATTCAATATGAAAAACATAAAAATAAAAAGAATAAAGAGAAATGAACAGAGACTAAGAGTCCTGTGAGACTCCATTAGATATTCCAAGATATGCAAAATGGAAGTCTAGAAGGAGAGGAGAGAGAAAAAAGAGCACAAAGAATATTGAAAAATTAATGGCTAAAATTTTCCCCAATTTGATGGAAAAAAAATATTAATACTCTTACCCCAAAAACTCAAAAAACTCTTACGTAATACAAACTTAAGGCCCATATATTATAATCAAACAGTTTAAAGCCAAAGAAAACAAGAGAATCTTGAAAGCAGTGAAAGTCTGACACGTAATGAACAAAGGATCCTCAAATAAAAGTTAACAGTTAATTTCTCATCAGAAACTGTGGAGCACAGGAGGCAGTAGGATGATAGATTCAAAGAGTAGGAAAAAAATACTGTCAATAAAAAATTCTATATTCAGCAAAATGTATTTCAAAAATAAAGAAGAAATTATGGCATTATCAAATGAACAAAAAATGGAGAGAATCTATTTCATTTTTTTGCAGAACTGCCCTACGAGAAATTCCAAAGTGAGTTCTTTAGGCTGTAATGAAAGGATATGAGAAAGTAACTTTAATCTGTATAAATAAGTAAAGAACACCAGTAAAAACAACTATGTATGTGTGTAATATAAAAAGCAGTATTAATGTATTTTCTGTATGAAACTCTTCTTTTTTCCAATCTTATTTAAAAGACAATTGCATAAAACAATTATAAACCTATATTAAAGGGCACACAATGTGTAAAGATGTAATTTGTGACCATAAAGGCTCAAAGAAAAGAGGGAGGCAAAGAGCTATATATTGTATCATACCGAAATTAATTTGGTATTAATCTGAACTCTGAATCTAGATGTTATGAATTAAGTTGTTAATTGGAATTCTTATGGCAATAATTAAGAAAATAACTCTAAAAATGTATAAAAGAAACCACAAAGGAATTAAAAAGGCACACTAGAAAATATTCATTTCATACAAAAGAAGGCAGTATCAGAGGGATTGAAGAACAAAAAAGTACAAGACATTCAGAAAACAAATAGCAAAATAGCAGAAGTAAGTCCTTTCTCATCTGTAATTACTTTAAATATAAAAGGATTTAACCCTCCAATCAAAAGGCAGATTTGCAAAATGGATTTTTAAAAATTATGCAACTGTATTGCTATAAGAGACTCAATTTAGATACAAAAATATAAATAGGTTTTAAGGGAAAGGATGAAAAAAGGTATTCCACACAAACAATACCAAAAGTGAGCTGGAATGGCTATTAACATTAGACAAAATACACTTTAAGTCAAGAACTTTTTATTATAGGAGAAAAAGACATAATATAATGATAAAAGGGTTAATTCATTATATAACAACTATAAATATATATAAACCTCTCAGCAGAGTCCCCAAATACATGGAGAAAGAGAAACAGAATTAAAGAAACAAACGGGTCAACAATAAAGGTGGAGATTTTAATACCCCACTTTCCATAATGGATAGGACAATTAGACATAAGATCAACAAGGCAGTAGAAGACTTAAGCAACACTATTAACTCAGTAGACCTAACAATATTATAAAACACTCCAGGCAACAACAGCAAATAAATATTTTTCTCAAGTACACAGAACATTCTCAAGGTATACCATATGTTAGGCCACAACAGGTCTCAATACATTAAAATGATTAAAATAACACAACTACATTCTTTGACTACATGTAATAAAATTATAAATCAATAACAGAAGGAAATTTGAAAAATTAAAAAATATGACTTCGAAGGCAAGGGAAGTAAAAGCAAAAATAAATGAATGAGATTATATCAAACTAAAAAGCTTCTGCACAACAAAAGAAACTGTCTGCAAGACAAAGAGGTAACCATATGAATGGGAGAATATATTTGTAAAAAACATCTCTGATAAGAGCCAACTAGCCAAAATATACGAAGAATTCATACAGCTAAACAACAACAAAAAAACAAACAATCCAATTAAAAAATGGGCAGAGGACCTAGACAGACACTTCTCCCAAGAAGACCTACAAATAGACATATGAAAAGATGTTCAGCTTCACTAGCTATAAGGGAAATTCAAACCCAAACCACAATGAGATACCATCTCACACCTGTAAGAATAGCTACCATCAACAGGAAAAGTAATAACAAGTGTTAAAGAGATTGTGGGGATAGAGAAGAAAGGAGCTATACTAAATAATCTTGGAAAAGGGTACTGTGACTGGAAACTATAAGGTTAAAGACAAAAAAAAAAAAACTTTATAAACACGGTACTCTAGTTTTTAAATTTATTTCTTACAGGGATATCGGTTATGAATTTTCAGACTACTTTGTTTGTATATTAGGATTGAACAAGTTAGTAGATATACTGTAGATAATGAGAGCCAGATTTCTCAATGACAGAAAGAAAAGTTACAAATAAAGCAGTAAAGCTAGAAGGAAACTTGTGGTGCTGGTTTGGAATTTAGAGCTAATATGAGCTTGTGATACAAATATGTATACATGTTTGTGTGTGTGAATGAAGTGTGTGTGAGTAAATACAATTAATCCTCATAGTTGGTAGATTTACTATTTGCAGACTTACCTACTTGCTAAAATTTGTTCGTAATCCCAAAATCAATACTCTCTGTGCTTTTACAGTCATTCACTGACATGTGTACTCCGTGATGAGAAATTTGAGTCACTCGATACACACATTCCCAGATGAGATTGAACAAGGCAATAGTTTGCCTTCTTGTTTTAAGTTCTGATCCTATACACAAGCGTCCATTTTGAGATATATTTAGTGTAACATTTTTCAATTTTTGCTTTTTTTTTTTCATTTGGGGGCTTTTTGTTGGTAATTTTGCTGTTTAAAATTCTCCCCAAGTATTGTGCTGAAGTGCTATCCACACTTCCTAAGTGCAGGAAGGTTGTGATGTGCCATAAGAAAAAAATGAGGGTGTTAAATAAGATTTGTTCAGAAATAAGTTATAATGCTATTGGCCATGAGTTCAATGTTAATTAATCAATGATATATATTAAGCAATGTGTCTTTAAACAAAAACACACATAAAACAAGGGTATGCATTGATCAATTGGTGAAAATGTGATCAGAAACCTAACCCTGTATTTCTCCTAGAAGTAGTAATTCAATATTCATTAATTCGGTATTCACAATGACTTAATAAAACTTAACTACTGCAAATAACAAGAATAAACTCTGTATGTGTGTGTGTGTGTGTGTGTGTGTGTTTTCTGCTTCCTTTGATGGTACCCATACAATTTTAGTCCTGAGAAAATTACAACGTATCAATAAAAAATATAAATTTTTAGACAGAAAACCTCGATTAAGTCTTAGTGTTTCTATTTTTTGGATATGAATGTATAAGTGCTGTTTATATTTTCTAATTTTAGGAACTAACCTTTGTAAAATATGAATATTAATAATACCTACCTCAGTTTGTTATAAGATCTTATTTAATTCTCAAAAGTGAAAATGCTTTATCAATGAAAAGCAGACATTAGATTTCTGGTCAAGATGGCAGAATAGGTAAATGATGCACTCACCTCTTCCCACAACCACATCGCTATTACAACTAAACTACAAAACAACCATCATTGAGAATTGCCTGAATCTAGCCGAACAGAAGTCTTATAACTAAGGATATGCAGAAGAAGCCACTTTGAGCCTGGTAGGAGGGGAAGAGATGTGGAAGGGCTGGCTGATCCCATACTCACGTGTGGTGGTTAAAATATGGGAGGATATCTCCACTGTAGAAGTTACACCCGAGGAGCTAGACGAAGGTTTCAATGCCAGAGAAAGAAGTCCTCACTACTTCTGGCTGTGAAAACCAGTGGAGATTGTGGCTGAGTGAGATGAAGGGCTGCTGAAATCCCAAGAGCTCTTCTTAAAGGGCTCATACATGGACTTATTCACTGATAGACTCACTCACTCTGAGCTCCAGCACTGGGGCAGTAGCTCAAAAGGCATCAGGAATATATGGGAAGGAACTGAATTGTCTGGTTTCAGGGCAAGGGATGGAGGAGAAGCTTTTACCCAGACTGAAATGCTGGCAGAAGCTATTGTTCCTTGGTTGAAACCTCCCCCCACCCAGCCTACATTTGCAAGAAGGTGCCACATTTGAGTCTCCATCAACCTGGCTTACACCATTCTCTCTGCTCTGGTGATTTCCTGAGACCCCGCCTCATCCAACTGGCAGGCCCACCTATCCACTTTCAGTGGCTTTTCCATACAAGTTGACCTGTCTTGGCTCATGCTGAGGACTTTCCTAAAACCTCTCAAAAGTTCACAAACCGCAAACAAGCAGCATCTTGCCTCACTGTGCCCCAAACCTCTTGATAAGGAGCACCAACCCCAACACTAGAAGCAGCTGGCCTCAGTTCCCAACTTAGCCTCTCCTAGGCAGCTCTAAGCCCAGCACAAGTGGAAACCATCTGCATACCACTTTGTAGCTCATACCAAGGGGCCCTGAGCAAGGCAGAGGCAGCAGTTGACCTAGGCCTGTGCCAGAGCCCCTCCCAAGAGACTCAAGAACCAATATACCCAGAGGCCAGCTTCAGACCACACTGGAGCATCACCCAACCATCTTCACAAATGACACACCCAAAGGACAGCCTGGGCAGGCACCAGAGCTCTGCTAATGGAAATCGTATTCCCTAGAGTCAGAGCCAATCTTTACAACCAATCATCCTGAGGGTCAATCTGTCCCATTAACATGCCAACAGCAATCAAGACTCAACTACTATAGTAGGGTACATACAACCCACACAAGAGATACACCTGGAACATGTGGCTCAGGTGACCAGAGAGACTACACAATGGAGTCCCATAGGACATCTATTACATAAGGCCACTCTACCAAGACCAGGAGACATAATAGCTCTACCAAATACATAGAAACAAACATAGAGAGGTAGCCAAAATGAGGAGACAAAGAAACTTGTCCCAAATAAGAGAACAGAACAAAGCTCCAGAAAAAGAACTAAACAAAATGGAGACAAGCAATCTACCAGATGCAGAGTTCAAAATACCGGTTATAAGGATGCTCAATGAACTTAGGGGAAGAATAGATCAATTCAGTGAGAACTTCAATGAAGAGATCATAAGCATAAAAAAAAGAACATAGAAATAATAAAAAAAGAACCGGTCAGAAATGAAGAATACAATAACTGAAATGAAGAATATCCTAGAAGGAATCAAGAGCAGATCAGATGAAGTGGAGGACTGAATCAGCAATTTGGAAGATAAGGTAGCAGAAAACACCCAATCAGAACAGCAGAAATAAAAAAGAATCCAAGAAAATGAGGATTGTTTAAGAGGTCTCTGGAATAACATCAAGTGTACCAGCATTCACATCATAGAGGTGCCAGCAGAAGAGAGAAAGCAAAGAACTGAAAACCTATTTGAAGAAATAATGACGTAAAACTTCTCTAACCTTATGAAGAAACAGACATACAAGTCCAGAAAGCACAGAGAGTCCCAAACAAGATGAACCCAAAGAGGTCCACACCAAGATACATCATAATTAAAATGCTAAAAGTTAAAGACAAAGAAAGAATCTTAAAAGTAGCAAGAGAAAAACAGTTATCTACAAAAGAACTCCCATAATATTATCAGCTGTTTTCTCAATGAAAACTTTGCAGGCCAGAAGGGATTGGCACCAAATATTTAAGGTGATGAAAAGGAAAGATCTACAACCAAGATTATTCTACCCAGCAAAGCAATCATTTAGAATTTAAGGACAGATAAAGAGCTTCCCAGACCAAAAAAAAAAAAAAAAAAAAAGCTTAAGGAGTTTATCGACACCAAGCCAGATGACAAGTAATGTTAAAGGGACTTCTTTAAGATGATGAAGAAGAAAAAAGATAAAAAATATGAATAATAAAATGGCAATAACTATGTATCCATTAACAATTACTATAAATGTAATTGGGTTAAATGTTCCAATCAAAAGACATAGGGTAGCTGAATGGATAATAAAAGAAGACTCTTACATATACTGCTTACAAGAGACTCATTTCTAATTGAAAGACACACATAGACTAAAAGTAAAGGTATGAAAAAAGATATTTCATGAAAATGGAAAAAATAAAATAAAAAGCTGTGGTAGCCATACTAATACTCGAAAAAATAGACTTCAAAACAAAGATTTTAACAAGAGACAAAGAAATACCCAACAATTATAATTCTGGATATTTATCTGAAGAAACCCAAAACACTAATTTGAAAAGACATATACATCCATATGTTCACTACAGCATTATTTACAATAGCCAAGACATGGAAGCAACCTAAGTGTTGATAGATCCAACAATAGATGAATGGATAAAGAAGTGGTACATATATACAACGGAGTACTGCTCAGCCATAATAGGGAATGAAATCTTGCCATCTGCAACAGCATAGATATACCTAGAGGGTTTGTGCTGGGTGAGGTGATTCAGACAGAGAAAGACAGATACCTTATGATTTCATTTATATATGGAATCTAAAAAAACTAAATAAACAAACAAAACAGAGGCAAACTCATGGATACAGAGAACATTTTGATGGTTGCCAGATGGAAGGGGGTTGAGAGAATAGGTGAAAAACAGGAAGGAATTGAGAGGTACAAATTGGTAGTTACAAAATAGTCATGGGGATGTAGAGTATAGCAGAAGGAATACAATCATATTCCTTCATATTCCTAATATGGTAATGACTATGTATGGTGTCAGA
>NW_011889054.1:1840270-1857159 GCF_000151845.1 Pteropus vampyrus | reverse complement strand
ATATATATTTTTATATATATACAAAAATCACTGTCTTTTAGGATACTGTGACTATAAATTATATGCAAACTATATGCAAGCTTCTCATTTTATATTGCATATATTCATAAAGTTTCATGCAAAACACAAAACAGTAACAAAATGGCAAGATTATTATCATCTACAAATAAGAGAAAAACCATTGGCCAAAACCGGGGTGAGATTCCTATTAAAGTCATTGACTATAAAGATAGATTGAGAAATACATTTCTGAAATGTATCCCATAAACTTCCTTTCTCTGACTCATCCATAAACAGCACTAATATCTCCTAAGAAAATAGGCCAAATCTTTGTTTATGCAATTTGTCCCCAGCCCAAGATTCAGAGATAATACTGCACTAAGTCCCCCAAAACTATTCTGCTTCAGCTAGGACCACCTGCACATCTTTCGTCTGTATTCTCTTTATATGGATCCAAAAATTATACCACTTAAGACACAATGCCACACAAATTAGAGAAAGGTAGGCAGAAGTGTATTATTCTGTTATGTGCTTAACCACCTGAAGTGTTGTAAGCAGGACTAGAGATGGAAAGAGAACTAGGAACAGTCGAGGGCATAGTCTTTGATTGACTGGAGTCATTTAACAACAAATATGTATTGAATACTTTCATGTGCCAGGTAGTTTATTAGGAACTAAGGATCGAAGGTCAAAAGAGGTCTTGGTCCTAAATTACTAGGAGACAGACAGTAAGCAAAGTAAACTGATATGTAAGATAGTTTTAAACTGAGGAAAGAAGAAAATAAATGGGATGATGTAACAGAGATAATAGCAATGACATAATTTGAATTATGTATTTAAAGCAGAGGTACTCAGTTCAAAATACCAAATAAACATAGTTCTCTAGTTATTAAGAAACCCTAAAATATAAAATGTGATGATCATTTAGTGATATCTGCCATAGCCATGAGAAGTGGATGCCAACATTAAAATTTTGTATTGCTGACAATACAGTGGAGGGGAGGGAAAAACTATTAAAACTAGGAGTAATGTCTTCTATTAGCATATTGCTTAAAATTATTCTCAAAATTCTTAACATTGGTACAAAAAAGAAATAGATATAGCTTTTATTGTATCATTATCTATAGATGATAAAATTTTCTACCTAGAAGAGCCTGAAGAATTAATGGAGGAAAACTACTAGAACAAAATATTTTAATAAGTTTCATGCACAATAAAAGTACAAAAATTATTAGCATTTATATATACCAGTTAGAAAATGCAATGAATTAAAATATCCTATCACATTAGCAGCAATAACAAAGTGTGAGTTGTATCAACAAGAATTATGTAAAGTAATTCTACTATGCAAGCAATAAGGAAATGATTAAAGAGATAGGCCAGGCTTCTGAACAGAAATAGTAATGTCACTAAATATTTTCAAATTATTTTTTATTAAGGTAATTTTAATTAAAATCTCAGAAAATTTTGTAGAAGAAATTCTGAGATGCATTTGCAAAAATAAATAGGTAAGACTATTCAAAATTTTTTTTCTGGAAAAAAGGAGCAAAGGAGATATTTCCTATAAATTATGAAACCTAGAAGTATAATTATTATTTATTCAGGAATCCACAGAGAGACTGGTAAATTTCAATAAGAAGCCCAAAATTCAAATGTTTTTCCATGTAAAATTTGAATATATGGTAGAGGTAGTACCATAATTAAGTGGGAAAATCGATCTTCTTTTTCTCCTCACTTCTATGTTCTGGCAAAATTGGTCAGAATTCACACCACAGAACATACACTAAATCAATTCCATATGATTTGAGGAGTCAAGTACAAAAAGGAACAGAGAAAGTAAAAGAAGATACAGATTAACCTTGAGCAGGTCTTGCACAGAAAAAAAAAAAATAAAGCAATAAAAGAAGCCAAACGTTTAAAAAGTTTATTTATTGTGTCTATACATAAAGTTTTAAGTTCTGAATGCAAAATGAAGATCGTAAAGACCCTTAAAGGAAATTTACCCCATGTAATAAAACAAATTTGACAGGTTAATGTGATTCAAGACTTCTATGATATTAAAAAAGACCTCTTAAAAATCAGAAAGAAAACAATGTATAATGCAGTAAAGACCAGTGAAAGTGGGAAAAAAAGAAATACAAATAGAAAATGCAGGACAAAAATATGAAATGATTTTATATCAATTCCTCTTTCTATGAAAGGAGTAAGTACAAAGAAGTAAAACAGAAGGTATCACCAGGACAAGGATCATAGGAAACAAGAAGACAAGTATTGTCGTGTATAACATCAGTCAGTGATAATTTAAAGGGAATTTCTGGCTTTTAGCATGGTTTTAATCTTAGCGGACATCATATAGTCTAGAAGAATAACAACTAGCTTGAGAGTCATTACCATGAAGAACTTCAGAGGTGCCAAAGCAAAGAGAGGTTACTAAAAACACTTCTCATATTACAATGATAGGTATGTAAAGGAACTGAGTGAGAAACTAATATAGAACCACAGTGGGTGTAAGATGTCTTCAAGGAAGGTAGTTGGTAGAAACTGGGTGAATTAAGGAGTGGAAACACAGAAAGTAGAAAATTTTTGATGTGTATAGATCTAGGAATCCAAATTTGCATATTTGGGAATTCTTGGTTTCCCATGTTTGTAGTCTCTTTTGTAGACATTAAGCAGTGTTAAACGATCATAAAGTTGTTTATGATTATGTGAGAAATGGTAGACAGGGGAATCATAAAAGCAACCTTTCCAACTCTCTGTGTCTAAAGGCCACAGGCTTTTATTTCTCTCTGCTCTCATCATTGCCTAAGTGTGGAATGAATTCCAGAATTATTTGCTGACTGAATTTTCTTGTTTCTCAATTATAAAATTGCCTTTATAATTTGTATTTTTTCAAGCCCTAGACTTTACTACTGATCACCAAACTAATAATTAAAACAATCATGTGTCACTTTTCCTTATAAAACTGACAGGAATTAAAAATATATATATTATACAGACTTGGCAAGTGTGCCTAGTATATTGCTTGTTATACAAGCTTTATGTTGGATAAAATATATCAAGAACCATATAGAGTCATACTTACAACACTTCCTAAATGAGCAATTTCTTCTATGGCAATAATGAGAACTGCAACAAAGATGAATGTTAAAGCTTTTATGTTTTTAATAATATCAAACACTATTAAAAAACCCTAAAATATGTGAAGTATATTTAAATAAATGCTAAAGAAAAGGAGAAAAAAGCTTATAGAGAATTTTAATTTTTTATGTACATAAAAATTTTAAATTTGAATTGCCTCTGTGGCAGTTACTCTCATGAATTTTGAGTTTTATAATTTAACACATACATAATTCATATTAAAAATAATTTATAAAAATATATGTGATTTTAACTATTTTAACTAACCCATATGTAATAAACTAATTTGTTATTCAATATTATATTTTTGAGATCTATATTGACATATACAAATCTAATTTTTCATTTTTCACTGCAGTATTCCATTGTATGTACCACAATTTACTTACCCATTCCCTTACTGTGGGCCATTTGAATAGTTTCTAAATTTCCACTATAACAGTATCATTATAAATAAAAGACACATAATCCTTTGATATGTGTCAGTATTTCACTAAGATGACAGTTTACAAACTTTTTGGTCCAGGACTTCTTTACTTTCTTAAACATTATTGAGAATGCCAAAAAGCATTTGTTTATATGGATTCTATTTGTCAATATTTACTGTATTAGAATTTAAAAGAGAAATTTTAAAAATATTAATCTAAAATAATAAATCCATTACATCTTAATATAAGTAGCATATTTTATAAAAATAACTATATTTTCCAAAAATTATTTAAAAATATACTGTTTTACATTTTTACAAATTCTTTAATTAATGTCTAGCTTAATAGAACATAGCTAGGTCATAGTATTTGCCTCTGCATTTACCCTGTAGTGATATGTAGCTTTGTTTGAAAGAAATCCTATGTCACATGGATGTGTCGTTCTTAAAAAGGGAAATTTATTTCAGTAGTCTTTTAAATTATTTTAGATCTTCTTCTTTAATTTCAAACCAAACCTCAAGAAGTGGTAGTTTATAAAAGGTTCATTGCAATATGGAACCTGAAACCTATCGATAAACTGTTCATATTCTATATTATTAAAATCTATGGGTTTATCTTGCATGTTGAATTGATTTGTTACCTGAGGAATGATTTTATAACATCATGTATTGGTCATTTTGAAAATATTGGTTCGTTGAGTTTGCAGACCTCCTTAACGAAGAGCCATTAATTATTCAACATAAAAAAAACCCACACATTTATTAATATTATACTAGTCTCATCAGAAAAGCTTTAAATATTAGAATGACATTAAGCTCACAGAAGTTAATACAAGTTTTCCAAAATTCTAATTTTTGCTTAGAATCTTGAGTTTTATCATTAGTACAAATATTATCAATTGTTTTCCTTGAAATAACAAAACTCACTTTGTTCTTTTTCATGAAAGTGTCTGCCAGATAGTCTCCTGAAAAACTCTAGTTGGTCTGTCAGTCATTCTTTTAAGTAGGAATGGTGTTCCATAAATAAAAAGAGCTATTTTAGCTCATAACTCAATCATACAAGTGTTGTTCTTTGCTCTTCACTATGCAGCAGAAATACTTCGTGCTTAATTGCAATTTTATCACACAGAATATTAAAGTGATGTGCAGTCAAGATTTAAGAAATTTAATACTTTCCACTGATTTATCAAGGACATTCTTAAATAAAACTAGCTTTTTATTTTTTAACTTCAAGTGCCTGGTGATGAAGAATACAGTAACTAGAATACATTTTGATGTTCTGCCTTGATTTGCATTTCATTGCTTTTACGCCATCAGTGTAGAAGCCAACACAGACAAAAAGACAAAAGGGCTTTTATTATTATTATAAAAGTAATTTTAACTTGCAGGCATCCTAAAAGACCCAAAGCGAATTCCAGGGGTCTGTGGGCCTCACTTAGAAAAATGCTGCTGTAAGATGTATATTTAAAGAAGGAATTAGGAGGATAGAGTGAGAACCTGGTCAGCTTTATTAGTCTGGCTAAACCAATGTCTATGTTTCTAGAAGCCACACTTGAATATTCTTTTTTTTCTGTTTATCTTTGAAAACAATTGGTATGATCACTTTCATAAGTTTTGCCAAAGTGATGGGTCTATACTAATGACTCTATTGTTTTAATTTCTCCTCTGTAGTTGATAGCTTTTGATAATTTTTATATAACTACTTGTCCACTTGGGTATCTTCTGTGAAATTTATATATATAAACTCTTTGTTCACTTTCCTTCCTGGTTGTTTGTATCTTAGTTAACCTAGGTGTTTATATGCTTTTCTTATTTCTAGTCCTTTGCATGTTTTATATTTTGCAAATATATTCTCCTAGTATTTTTCAGCCTCTATATTTTTATATCTCATAGTTTTCTTTATTTTATAGAAGCTTTAAATTTTGATTTGGCCAAATTATTCATCTTTCATCATCTGTTTCATACAATTTCTATTTTTTGGGACTCATTTTTGAGCCCAAATCCATAAACTTAATTTGCTTATATTATTTTCTAATATTTTAAAGTTTTGTTTTATAAATTTAGCTTTTGGTACCAACTAAATAGACTTAGTAAATTAGTCTATTAATTATGTTATCTAAACTGTCAACATACTTAATGTTTTTTTATCTGCTCCCTCTATTGGTTTCTGTTTGAGTAATATTAAAATCTTCCACTATTAATGGGAATTTTTTTTTTAATTCAGTCAGCTATTGCTTTATACAGTTGAAGGTCTTAATGTCAGGTGCATATACATTGATGATTCTTATATCTCCTTGGAGGAATACTTCTTTTTAACATTATATGATACTACTCTTTATTCCTGATAATACTTTTAGAAGGTATTTTTGTTATATCCACCATCTTTTAATTAATATTTGCGAAATCTTTCATCCTAATAACATTTCGAGCTTTTTACTCTATCTTATGTTAATTTACTTCTACCAGGCTTTATCTATTATTAATTATTTGCCTGGAATATATTCTTTGTCCTTCTACTTTCATCTTTTGTGTGTTTTTATGCTTTATATGTTTCTATTATTAATAGCAGATAGCAAAATTTTATATATGCCCATGCACATGCTTATCTAATTTAAGAATATCTGTATTTTCACTGGTGAGTTAAAAGACATTGACTCAATATTTGGAATCAATATTTTTAGATTTATTACTATCATTTTTATTTACTGCTTATTGTCTACTATATATTTTTATGTTTTTTTATTTGTAACCTAAATTTTAATATTTTTTTTATTTTTCTGTATTTTTCTTTTTTTTTTTTTCATTCAAATGTCAGCTATGATTTTAGAAGTTATAGAAGAAGTTTTAAAGAAATATACCTTAGGTATTTACCATAAATATTTAACTTAACATACACATATGTAAGTTGGTCATTATACTTAAATTCTAAATGATATAAGAATCTTAAGAAGTTTTTTGTTTTCCTCATCTACTCTGGTCTTAAAAGATTTTCTTCTATATTTTGGTACCATCTTGATTAATAACCCACAAATTATTCAATATTATTGTTTTATACAGTCAAAGTTTGTTAACTTGTCAATGTTTAACAGTTTTTTAATAACCATTTTTTCTTAAAACTCAATTCTTTTTGGGTCTAATCATTTTCTTCCTGAAATATGTATTTTTATAATTTCTTCCCCAAGTCTGTTGTTAGTAACATGCTTCAGTGTGTGATTGCCTGAAAATGATTTTATTTGTACTTGTTTTTCCTTGATAGTTCAGCTGGATGTAGAATTTGAATTATAGCTTATTTTCCTTTACCATCTTTTGGTATAAATTCATTATCTTCTGGCTTCTAATGTAGCTAAAGTTTAGATGTCTGTTTTTGGACTAACTGGTGCTCTTTGAAGGAAAGTTCTTTTTGTCTTGTGTTAATGTTAAGATTTTCTCTTAGTCTATGTTACAAAGCAGAGTAAGTTTAGGAGCACATTTACTTTTATTATACTAAGGAATAATTATGCTGTCTAAATATGCTTATTCATGACTTTTTAACTTTATAAAATAATAGTTTTACTACTTTTCTCCCATTCTGTTTTGTCCCTTATGAAATTCCATTATTATATATTGGATTTTCTCTGGATATCCTTCATATATGTTCATCTCATTTTAATTTTTTTCATCTTATTTCTTTTCTCTGCTTTGCATTTTGGGTGATTTCCTAATATATATATTTCTGTTCACAATTTTTTTGTTCAATTGTGCTGAATCTGAACAAAGTTCAAAATGTTCATTAAAGTTTTATTTCAAAAATTGTTTTTTATATCTAAAAATAATCTGTACTTTTTCCTTAGAGTTTTATGTTTTTCTGTTTTTAATCTTTTTAGAATGCTAAATTTTTTTACATATATACTTTTTTACATAATATACTCTCTTAGCTGACATTTTTATGGATCTAATTCTGCTATTTGTTATGAATACTTTCTTTTGTTTAAGGAAATTATTTCTTTTTATATTTTGTGATATTAGTGAGCACATCTATAGTAGGATTTAATCAAATAAGATGTGAGGAGTGCTAGAGCAGTATTGTATTTCATTTTTGAAAATGGTCCAGGGGTATTAGCAGCCTGAGACACTTTTATATTATAGATTCCACATTAAGATTGTAATCTCAAAGTCACATGATGATAGGCCCTTGGTTATAAAATCTTGTGGGAGTTTTTTTTTCCCCCTTACTTAGAATCTTAACATGACAAACTTCTTCAAAGTCTTTCTGAACTAGCAATGGGTATAATTGTTTAGTCTTTCTTTTTTCTGAAAGTACATTCTCTAGATTTATGTGAGTTTTCTACTTAAATTATCTGTCCTTTTTGATCATGCCCTTATCTCTAGTCCCTTTCTACACATAATTTTTAGAAACCACACCTTGTTTTTCTTCACTGCTTCTAAAACACTGTACTTCTCCTCAGGCTCTTGCTTCAATTTTGGTTTTGGCCCCTGGAGATAGTTTTACTTATGAGTTCTACTATGTATTTATGTAGATGTTTTATAATTGGGCCTTTTTAATATTATCCAGTATTATCTCTTAAACATGTAAAATTATTGTTACTTTTAATCAACAATTAGACTTATATTTCCCAAATTTCCATGGTTATCGTTGTTTTATACATTCCATTTCTTTTCTATTATTCTTTTTTGCAAAGTATATTCATTATTTTTGGATCTTTTCAGGATGTGTAGACAATTTTATTCTTTTAGGTAAAGAAAACAAATGGTCATTCTTTTGCCTTCACTCTTGAATGATAGTTTAGCTACATATTTAGTTCTAACTTGACAGTTTATTTTTCCTCAATACTTTGAATATATTACTTCATTGTTTTCTGGCATCTATGGTTGCTAATGAAAATTTGCTGTCACCGTAATTGTCAGTTTATTATATAACTGTAAAAAAATCAAGATATAAAACTGCATTCATAGTGTAATTCTAAGTTTCTGAAAATATATGTGTAAAAATGCTTTGCTCTCTAATTTATAAATTCTGATAGAGTTCAGATAACAAAGGATACCATTATCTGAATTGATTCTGTTTCTAAGTTTCACGTCATAAGTAGTGGGTATTTATATAACTTTCTGGAAGCCAATTTAATAATATGTCAAGGGCCTTCAATAATTTTACTTGTAAGAGATACAGATAGATATTTATTTATAAATTTGTTCATTGCTAATTCCATGTCAAAAATGGGAAGAGTATGAGTCCAAAATATTTTAATAAAATAGTATGCAATCTTTAAAATGATCCTTTTGAAGAATTATTATTTATGTGTAAAGTCACATATTATGCTGTTAAAATGTTATTAAAATTATCAAATAATATATTATGATATTATGATGTATTATGAGTTAAGATACAAGTATACATATATTTCTATGCATATAGCTCAGCAATTTGTTAAGAATGCCTTTTTCTGAATGCTGGGGTTGTATATAATATTTATTTTCTTTTTAATTAAAAAATGAAATTCTATATAATGAAGATATAATTTTTTATAATTAAAAAACAAAATGAGAAGTTATTAAAATATATTCACACTATAATCTTTGCTATTTTGTAGCTTAGAATGTAATATTATTTATCATATCATTAAATTATGACAATGGGAATACAGTTTCTCTACAATTTTTTTTCACATTCAAATGAATGCAGGTTAGCATAGTCCTTTTATTGTGCTTCCAGCAATGCCAGAAGTATGTGGCCCATTACATGCCCTCTTCATACATATGGTATCCTGAATCTCTGTTTCATCCTCGCTTGTTCTGTTCCTTCTTGCTTGCTCTGTTCTCTGCTTCCCCAGTTACATGACTGGTATGTTACCATTTACTTTTAATTCTTTACTGTCTCCATTATGTTCATATTCCTTTCCTTCTCAGCTAAGACTCTATTTCTACTTGTCTTTTTTTTCTCTTTGTATTTTTCATTCTTCTCCTCCATAACTTACCTAAGGCAACTCCTCCTCCTAGATAACCAGACTGTCTAGATTATCCTTGCCATTTCCTACTCCCATTTTCATCCAGTCTCTCTCACCCACCTATCTTTTCAGCTTCTATCATTATAGAATGGTATATTATGCATAAAACCAATTTACCAACCAAATATTTTTAATTAAATGCTTTTAACAATTTCCCTAAAGGGGAAATTACTTCATTTATGCTTCCAAATATTTTTAAAATTACAACATTTAAAATTTTGACAATGTTCTATCTTTAGTGAAATATATAAATGGAGTGAAAGATTTCATTTCTGTTAACATTATAAAACTTCTCATTTTTCCTTTTGCCAAGGTGAACTGAACTGATGTAATCCAGGATTTTGTTCTTTTCAAGAGAAGATGAGCAACTTTAAAAGAAACCTTAAGGGGGGAGGGAAAGGTTCTTGTATAACAAGTACAACTTGGTAACTGATATTTTTACATGAGGAATTTTGGCTCAATTTAAGAAAGAGGATTTTATAACTACAAATAGCAATCTGAAATCCTTCAAACTCATACGAACATTTGAATACTAGAGATTCTGCATGATTTCTTTTTAGAACTAGACAAAATTGAATTTTGATACCTCATTTTATAAAATTAATCGATCCTGAGAGAATACCAAGTAATTCTACCCAAGCTATATATAAGCTGAGTATTTCTATGTTTCCTATTTAGAAACTGCACATTATTTTGATATTAATGATAAGAACAAAGATGCAAAATTTTGATTCAAGTTTTGGCTTTGGAACTTAGTTGTTATATGTCCTTAACTTTCAAGTTGCTTCTTTAGAGGAGGATACTAATAGATACCTTGGCTTCTTCATAGTGCCATTATAAGGGGGAAAAACCAGGTGATGCATATAAAAATACATTTTAAGCTTCCAGCACTTTATTGATCCATGATTGATATCCAGATAGGACACGCTTACTTATAAAATTTTATGTAACAAAATATACCTCCTCCATGTCTGACCAATTCTCCTTGAGCAATAAAGTTTATATTCATTTGGCTTGAATATTCAAACACTGATCTTCTTATTAGAAATATTCTATTACCGTCTATAGGGGAAAGGGGTTCTCCTTTAGCTATCCTTTTTCTGCTTCTCAAGTAGTAAGATAATAGGTGATAGCAATGCTTCCAGGCACCAGGATCACCCATAATTTGCCTAGTGATGATATTAACAGTCATAACAGTTAACCTGTGCTGTGAGCTGCTCGTGCTTCAGGCATTGTTCTAAACACTTTCACAGCAGTATTTTATTTAATGTTCAAAACCACTTTCACGGAGAGGAAACTAAAATTCAGGCAAGTTTATCCATTCATTTATTTAAAAAAATGTGTGTTGAGTGCCAAATATATACCAGGCAGGCACTGAACTAGATGAGGGTGAAAGAGCATTAAAAAGAGCAGTAACATAATATAAATAAAATTTATATTATGGTAGAGGGAAAGACAGAAAAAGAAATGAGTACATCTCAGAAGGTAATAAGTACCTCGAAAAAAATTAAAATTGAGTGGCTACTTTAGAACATGGTTAGGAGAGATCTTCTGAGAAAGGGTTCTTGAAGATTAAGCCTGAATGACAGGAAGGGGTCACCATATGAAGAAAGTCAGCAGAGAGTCTACTGGGCTGAGAGAACAGCAAGTAGAAGGTTCTAAGATGGGAATGAGTTGAGGTGACAATGATAAAGAGATTAGGACAAAATTGGGATATATTTTGGAATTAGAATTGGATTTACTGTTGGATTGGAGATGTGGGTGAGGGAAGGAAATGAATCAAAGGTAATCACTTGGTTGGTTTGTTAAGATTGTTAATGTATGCTATTTGGAGAAGATGGCAAGAGGTAAGCAGGTTTGGGGAAAGATCAGAGCTACCTTTTTAATCTTTCTAAACATTTTTTTTCTTATTGTGGTAAAATATATATAACATGAAATTTACCATTTTAACCCTTTTTAAGTGAACAGTCAGGGACATTGTTGTGCAATCATCACTACCATCCATTTCCAGAACTTTTTTTCTTCTTTCCAAACTAGAACTCTTTACATATTGAACAATAACTCCCATTTCTCTCTTCCCCAAGCCCCTAGCAGCTACCAATCTACTTTCTCCATGAATCTGCATACACTAGGTACCTGGTATAAGTGGAAGCATACATTATTTGTCTTTTTGTGACTGGCTTATTTCACTTAGCCTAGTGTCTTCAAGGTTCGTCCATGCATTAGAATTTCCTTCCATCCTTCCTTCCTTCCTTCCTTTCTTTCTTTCTTTCTTTCAAGCAGTTTTAGGTTGACAGCAAACTTGAGCAGAATGTACAGAGTTCCTCTTATGTTTTTTTGGTTCTGGAGACTTTTGCTTGTATCTCTCCATGTTTTTGCTTTCTTACCACCAGAACCACTGGAGGCTTATAAACTACATTTCCCAGACAACTTGGTCTGCTGACTTCCTGCTAGATTCTTCCAGTGAGAGATATACTGAGAGATTGGCATTGGGAGGGGAAAGCTACTGTTTTTCTTTCTACTTCTTCTTCTTCTTCTTCTTCTTCTTCTTTTTTGTCAATACTTGTGGGAGTGGCAGCATAGAGGTGGGCAGCAGGCTCCGGCTTGGGTCAGTGGGTTTGAGCACCATCATCAGGTGACAATGGGATGTATGGATTCTTGGAATGCAGCTCAGAGGACAAAGCAGATTCCTAACCTTTTGACGATAGCATCCTTCTTTGTTTGCTCTTTAGGTTTACTTTCTAACAACTTTGCAGTCATTTCTCTGTATTAATTTCTCTCTACTGGAAATTTTGTAGAGAGTGATTTCCTCAATTTCTATAGCACATGAAGAAGCAGCAGTCATTTAGGTATTATCACCCAGCATGTATACTTTCCCTTACCAATGACACATTGCTTTTTTTCAGGCTTTAGATGAGGATATACCTGAGTTTGAATACCTGGTATATTTTTAGTCCAATGACTTGAGAATTTACTCAATGCTCTCATTCTCAATTTCCTAACTATTACATGGGTATAATAATGCCTAGCAATAGGATTGTTTAAAGGATTATGTAAGATATCTGTGCTTGATAACTAATAAAATTAATACTATCATGTTTCCTCAGTTCTAAATCGCTAGTGATTTTAAGATGCGCAGTTGCATTAAGATACATAGATTTTATGATTATGAGGTGGTATAAAGAACTCTAAAGCAGTAAATGTATATTAAAATATAAAAGAAATAATTTAAGTATCACTCAGATAGGGAAAAAATAGTCTTAGGGGAAGGGCAAGGTATGTATCAGTCCCCTTTCTTGAGGCAAACATCTGATTTAATTAACTTAACTTTGCTCTCTTTTGCTTCTTCTTTTCTGAAGGACAAATAATTCTATAGATTAAAAATTGGAGTATAGGAAGAGGAAAGATTGCATTTTGATTTTTCTATTTCTCTAGACCAACTCAGTCTAATATAGTGGCCACTAGCCACAGGTGGTTACTAAACATGTGGGAAATGGCTAATCTGATACGCTGTCAGTGTAAAATGCACATCAGATTCTGAGCATTTAGTAAGAAAGAAAGAATATAAAATGTTGCATTAACAGTATTTTGTATTGGGTAACTGTCGTAATGATTAATTATTGTCTTTTCTTTCATAGTGTTAAAATGCACATTACAAAATTTACCGTTTTAACCAATTTTAGGTACACAGTTTAGTAGCATTAAGTATATTCACATTGTTGCGCAACCGTCACCATCATTCACCCATAGAACTTCTTTAATCTTGGAAAACTGAAACTCCGTACCCATTAAACAATACTTCCCTATTCCCCTCTCCCACAAGCTGCCTGGCAATTACCATTCTTTCTATTTCTATGAATTTGAATATTTTAGGTTTAAGTGACACTATTTGGGGTTTATTGAGTTGAAATACATTTTACTTTTCTTTTTCTTTTTATTTTTTAAATGTGGCTATTAGAAATTTAAAATTACATATGTATTTCAAGGGAAGGTGACAATTTATTATGCAAAGATTAAAAAGTACTGTGAAATTTGCAAACTGAATTATTTATTCTAAAACAGTCAGACAGCAACAGATGACTTCAGATGTTTTTTTCCACGAAATTTTAGATGTTGCCACCAAATATACAACACACTACTGTGTACTGTCATAAAGTCAGCTAAAACACGTGTAAACATATGTCATGTCAGTCGTTAAGAAGAAGGGTATAATTACACTTTTAAATGTGGCAAAGCATTTTGAGAGTAGTGTGTAATTTTCTAGAGCAGAACCTTTGTGAACATATCTTTCTCTGAGTGTTTATACAGCCTGACAACTTCAGGTTTGTTCAAATCAAGAGCCCCACTGTGAACAAGCCAGCTGCAGACAAAAGAAGCAATTTGTTCTTTAGGTGCCATTTCATTGAGAGAACCAGAAAGTAGTGAGGTAGGCACAGAGTCGTAGACAGACAGAAAATAAAGACGGGAGAGGATACTAACAGATTAGAGGAAGCAGCTGAAAACTTTGAAAGTCTACTCATAGTAAAGGAACAGAATTTTAATAATTGCTTGTGACCAAGATGTTAGCATAAAAAAATATGTAGTTTATCCTACAAAAGTTGATACCTCTGTATTTTTCTTTTACAGTTCTATTAAAGTATTACTGAAATACAAAAAACTGCATATATTTAATGTGTATAATTTGGTGAGTTTGGACATATGCATACACCCATGATAGCATCACCACAATCAATGTAACGTGTGATCAAGAATCACAACCATTTAGACCAAATGAGAAATACAACCAAGAGAGCTAAAACTTTAAGAAAATAAAATTCATAATGTAATCCAAAAGAGAGTGTAAAAGAAGTATAAGCAGTATCCTCAGAGGAATCTGAGATAAAGATATATATATAAAATTCAGTCTTAAAAAATAATTTCTTAAAAAAGAAATTAATTATCTACTATGTGATCCAGCCATTTCAATCCTAAGTATTTACTCAAGGAAAAGAAATTAATTATTTTAATTTGAGAATTTGAACTATCTCCCAGAGTTTACTTGTGTCCCTTTGCCTTTTTTTGTGAGTGTGGTAAGAACACAGCATGAAATTTACCCTTGTAACACATTTTTAAGTGTACCACTTTGTAGTGCTAAGTATAGGCACTATAGTGCACAGCAGATCTCTAGAGTTTATTCTTCTTGTATAACTGTAACTTTATGCCCATTGAACAAATCCCAATTTCTCTGCCAGCCCCTGGCAACCATCATTCTATTTCCACTTCTATAAGTTTGACTATTTTTAGATACATTCATATAAGTGGAATCAGGAAGTATTTGTCCTTCGGTGACTGGCATTTCACTTAGCATACTGCCTTCGAGGTTCATCCATGTTGTTGCAAATGGTAAGATGGCCTTCTTTTTTAAGACTGAATTTTATATATATATCTTTATCTCAGATTCCTCTGAGGATACTGCTTATACTTCTTTTACACTCTCTTTTGGATTACATTATGAATTTTATTTTCTTAAAGTTTTAGCTCTCTTGGTTGTATTTCTCATTTGGTCTAAATGCTTGTGATTCTTGATCACACGTTTTCATCTAATATTGTGGTATGTTTGTATTATTATAAATGTCATAGCCATTGAATCAGACAGTCTTGGATTTGAACTGTGACTCTGCTAATTAAAAATGATATGTGAAAATTACTATAACTTTTTTAGAAGTAGAAAATCAATTGTAGTCAGGTCTAAAATGAACTTATAAGGCTAAAATTAATTATTTTAATTTGAGAATTTGAACTTATATTTATTTTCTAATATATGAAATTATATAGTGGCAAATATTGATTACTGGAGACATTCAAAGGAGTATTTACTCTACAGGTCCTTGAAAAGTATCAAATTTGATCACTAGAAATAAAGTAAATAAGTAAAATAATTAAAACGGATGCAAAACATGAAGAATTGTGGAATATTTTGTTCATTGATGGCATGAGTAAAGTGTGCCAAGAACTCAGTGGTAATTTTGCTAAATGGGGTTAAGATTTCAGTAAAGGTTATACCACACATAAACCACTCCTGATGAGATGGCTACAGGGCCATCTGTAGAGATGGCTACAGGGCCATCTTTGCATGCTACTAGCATTTTTATAAGAAAAAAAAGCACATAAATTAAATAAATTGTAATTATTGGGGGAACTATTTTTGGTGGGGAGAGATCTGGGGGAAAATTTGGGAAGGGTATATGTCATATGGGGAAGTTTATGAGGGAAGGAATTTAAGTCACGCTTGTAAGGGTTAATCAGAGACTATAGACTTGCCAAGTGCTGGGTCTGACATATATCTATTGTTTGAACCATGCGGCTGTGTTTCATTGTGGTATTATCTGTTCTATACATTAGCATAACTGGCTGGAGGAAATCAGGTTCTGAGAAATGGGGAGAGCTCAGTCTACTGGTTGCCTACAGAGGTTGTATTGAGTTAGGTGCACTTGAAGCTACTCTCCACATGCACTGCTCTTCCTGTCCATTCCCTTGCCTGTCATGCAGTAGGAAGATTGCCCCTTCCTAGGTGAGTCGGAGAAGAAGAGGGCATAGAAGAAAGAGAAAATATATAACTGGTTTCATAGTTTAGATCACAGCTTACCCTTAAGGAGATTTGTTTTATAAAAGAATCCTAGATGCACACTGTGTTACTTATAATGGTCAAAGTGCTTTTTCAGTGATGCTTGGAGCATCTCCATGTATATGTCAGGTATTGCAAAAAACTGTATAATGATATGACATCCTGCAGATATAAGTAACTGGATTATCTACAACTTAAAGTGTGGGGACTATCTTCTGGAAACCTCCCTTCTTTTCCCTTACATTTTTCTTGTTTTTTTTTTTATTATTTTTTTTATGGGGGGCATGATATTCTCCCATCTACTCTCAATCTTCTAGATTAATTTGTTTTTATCAAGTGAATCTGCACTCAAGAACCTTCAATGATCCTTTAAACCTATAAAATAAAATAAAAACCAAAATAAAATAAACACCTATAAAATAAACCTATAAAATAAAATAAAAACCAAACTCTTGACCTGTACTGAAGTTGGTGCACAAACTCCTACTCCCCAAAACATACCTCTGTGACAATTGCAGTTGACATTTGGCTTATTCCTCCGGTGCCTTTCTTTCTTGCTTTTCTTGGTGTAATTTATTTGAGTAGAACACTCTAAGGAATCTTTCCATCTATGGAAATTCTACTCACATTTTCAAGCCTATATATTATTCCCAAATTACCTAGGCAATTATGGTCTCCACTAAGCTAACATCCTCCCATGTAACACTTATTAAAAAGA
>NW_011889054.1:1837807-1840076 GCF_000151845.1 Pteropus vampyrus | reverse complement strand
TTTCACTCTCTCTCAAAGAAGAATATACCTTTCTTGTTTATTTCATGGAGATACCAGGGGAAACAAATCAGTGTGTAAGATAATGTACACACTCTAAATTCAGTTATACAAATCCAGAATGTTACTTTTAAATTATGCCATTAAACATATTCCTTGGCAATGTATCTTCTGCAGCACCTAACAATAGAGGTTATCCTTAGCAAGTAATACTTAGCAAGTAAAAAGAAATGCAATTTTTCATCTTGCAGTGAAATTCTGCTTAGCTTTGTCTTTCTTGTGTGGCTAGACTTAGGCTTTAAAATTAGAATTAATTGAAGCTCTAATGATAATTACAGAAATTGAGAAAAAAAAGAGTCCCTTTCCCAGCCAGATTAATAGGAGAAAGTGTAAATGATTTTGAAAGTGAAAGATTTTGAAAGAATATGTGAAAATCCCTCTTACTGTGTCATTATTACTCAAAGAATAATATTTTCAGGCCTGCTGAAATAAAAAAAAATCACAGCTATCCTGCTGACATTGAGAGAAAGAAACCTTCAAAGAAAACCTTGAATAAATGATTTTTAAAGTAGTAGAGTTGAGGCTTGACCTGGTAATAGATTTTGAAAGGGTGTTTGGTATCTCCATGGTGAGTCGGGGTGTCCAACAGACAAGGCTCCAGATCTGAATATAACCAGGCTAGAGCTGTCTTAATAGTGATATTGATTGACTATAAACAAAGACAGACAAAAGTACCTAGGATAGCAGAGAAAAATGTATTTTGGTAAAAAGGTTATTAACCTCCTTTGGGATGACTAATACCACAGCTGTAGAAATTCATTTTACAACAAATATTTTTTGAGATTTTACAATGTGCCAGGCACTGGATAAGAGACGCATTTGTGACCCTCAAGGCATTTTCAGGCTAGTTTATGTGTTTTAGGGAGTTCAGTGGAAGGAGGAAAGAATCCTTGGCCTATACAAAAAAAATCAAACCTGCCACTTTAGCATTATCATCAACCCACACTCCAATGAATTGCTCTGAAAAAAGAACTATACTACACAGAATGACTCATTTTGTTTCTGTCACAAAATAGCTGGGTAACTTAGAGCAGTCACTTCACTGTTTGGGGGTCTTAATTTGTTCTTGGCCAAATATGGGGCAGGATGGGGACAACAGCGAGAGGAAAAAGACAGTAAGCAAAAGCTCTTTGTAAATCTTCTGATCCTATAATTTCAGTCTGGTCAGGAAATTCACATGCAACAAATAAAAGGATGTGATCTCTAATGATCTCTGAACAGAATACAAAATGTCACTCTTTGCAAGAATTGATTTGCACCAAACCTGTTGGTGGAGTTATTCAGGACAGGTTGGGGGTTGCTACAGTGCCACGATCCTTATCACTAGCACTCTTACCGCTGGTTACAGGTTTTTTGTCTCTGGAATGGGCAGAATTAGCTCCACATTGGTCAGGAAGCTGAGTGAAACCCCTTTTCCTTTACTCTTCCTCGATGAATATATTCTAAAGACTGAGATTTAATGGGTTATTTTGGAGTCATTCGATGTGGAATAACTCTGCAGAACAGAATACTTAATAGTGGCTGGAGTTTCTCTCAATCTGTGTGTACAGTTACCTTCCAGACCTTCAGTGGTCTCCTGTCTAGTCTGCTGTCGTTAGAGTATCTCCCAAGCAGCACACTGAGTGAACTGCAGCAATAAAAGCAGGGAAAAAAGAAAAAACCTAGCTGGGACCACCATCTTAAAGAGGCGACCTTGTACATTATAGGCTCTTGGGACTTCACAGTCACTCATCAATGAAAAAATATTTAAGCAGTTAGTATAAGATAAGTAGTGTTCTAGGAATGAAGTGAGGGACAGTTAAAAAAAAAAAAAGACAATTTTATCTTGCACTCCAAAAGGGGAGATAAGCTGCACACATATCAAATCTAACCAAAAAAAAGTCACTTCAGATGGCAACAAGTATTACAAATCCCAGCTCTACACCTGACTCTGGCTGTGGCTATATGCAAAATACAAATCCCAGCTCTACACCTGACTCTGGCTGTGGCTATAGCCTCAGCTTTTACACAAACTTCAACCAGTTTCCTACAAGTACAGCTTGCTGGTGCTTCCCCTTGGGCCTGATGCCTGCCCCAGAGCTTCTCTGCTTGGATGCCCATGGGAGCCTGCTAGGCCTCATTCGTGGAATGGCAACCCTTGAGCAATGGGCAATGGAAGAAAAATGTGCATTTTGTTTTATCCCCACATAGGAAAGTTCTGAGATGCGTTTCA
>NW_011889054.1:1827764-1837757 GCF_000151845.1 Pteropus vampyrus | reverse complement strand
GCCACTTTAGCATTATCATCAACCCACACTCCAATGAATTGCTCTGAAAAAAGAACTATACTACACAGAATGACTCATTTTGTTTCTGTCACAAAATAGCTGGGTAACTTAGAGCAGTCACTTCACTGTTTGGGGGTCTTAATTTGTTCTTGGCCAAATATGGGGCAGGATGGGGACAACAGCGAGAGGAAAAAGACAGTAAGCAAAAGCTCTTTGTAAATCTTCTGATCCTATAATTTCAGTCTGGTCAGGAAATTCACATGCAACACAATAAAAGGATGTGATCTCTAATGATCTCTGAACAGAATACAAAATGTCACTCTTTGCAAGAATTGATTTGCACCAAACCTGTTGGTGGAGTTATTCAGGACAGGTTGGGGGTTGCTACAGTGCCACGATCCTTATCACTAGCACTCTTACCGCTGGTTACAGGTTTTTTGTCTCTGGAATGGGCAGAATTAGCTCCACATTGGTCAGGAAGCTGAGTGAAACCCCTTTTCCTTTACTCTTCCTCGATGAATATATTCTAAAGACTGAGATTTAATGGGTTATTTTGGAGTCATTCGATGTGGAATAGCTCTGCAGAACAGAATACTTAATAGTGGCTGGAGTTTCTCTCAATCTGTGTGTACAGTTACCTTCCAGACCTTCAGTGGTCTCCTGTCTAGTCTGCTGTCGTTAGAGTATCTCCCAAGCAGCACACTGAGTGAACTGCAGCAATAAAAGCAGGGAAAAAAGAAAAAACCTAGCTGGGACCACCATCTTAAAGAGGCGACCTTGTACATTATAGGCTCTTGGGACTTCACAGTCACTCATCAATGAAAAAATATTTAAGCAGTTAGTATAAGATAAGTAGTGTTCTAGGAATGAAGTGAGGGACAGTTAAAAAAAAAAAAAAAGACAATTTTATCTTGCACTCCAAAAGGGGAGATAAGCTGCACACATATCAAATCTAACCAAAAAAAAGTCACTTCAGATGGCAACAAGTATTACAAATCCCAGCTCTACACCTGACTCTGGCTGTGGCTATATGCAAAATACAAATCCCAGCTCTACACCTGACTCTGGCTGTGGCTATAGCCTCAGCTTTTACACAAACTTCAACCAGTTTCCTACAAGTACAGCTTGCTGGTGCTTCCCCTTGGGCCTGGTGCCTGCCCCAGAGCTTCTCTGCTTGGATGCCCATGGGAGCCTGCTAGGCCTCATTCGTGGAATGGCAACCCTTGAGCAATGGGCAATGGAAGAAAAATGTGCATTTTGTTTTATCCCCACATAGGAAAGTTCTGAGATGCGTTTCATTAGGCACCTCGAAAGTTTCCACTAAATTGAAAATGCATTCTTGTATTTGCTTCCCCTTCCTACTCCACTCTTATAGCTTATAAAGGGACAGACGATCTGATGAAGTTATAATGAAGTTCAAATTCCTTAACATGATTTATAAGGTCTTGTACAATTTAGCTCATGCTTACCTCCCCAGTCATTTGCTATCCTCTCTTTGATATTTATCATTCAGCCATAATGAATTTCTTTAATTCCCTAAACTCTCCATGTCCTCTTACCTCCAGGCATCTGCTCATTTGTTAAATCAGTCCTCACCCCACTACCGTTCAACCTGCCTATACATCAGTTCTTCAGTCCTCAGCTTCCTCCTACAAAAACGAATCCCCATCTTTCTCTGAATTAGACGCTTGCCGATGTGCTCCTGTTACATCCTAATCTTTCCCCATTACAGCACATGTATCATCTTTTTGATCTTGCCTATTTGTCTGGATCTCTCATGGAATGGAAGCATGAGGCAACAAGTCACTCCATTGGTCCCTGGTGTCTATCAAATGGCTATCAAATTAAGGTCCTGAGAGTCACTCAGTTCAAATATTGTTCTTCACATCAATGACTTTGTGCAACTCTTGGCAAGCTCCTTTAATCTTAGTTTCTTCATCTATAAATTGTGGAAAATAATAATACCCTGATTATAGGCTGATTAAGAATAAATGAGATAATTCATGCAACTTAGTATAATGACTGACCCATAGAAAGCAATTAATAAATGGCAGCTAGTATTACTCTAATAAGTTATTTTTACAATTATTAGGTATTCAGTATATAAGTATGAAATGGAATGGAATGAATGCAAAATACAAATATTTCATACATTTTCTCATTTGTTAATGAGCAAGTTAGTTTTTCATTATCTATCAATTTCCTAAAAATACAGAGTTTAACTGAAAACTCTAATAAAATATAAGACTCAACATCCAGGAAATTTTTCTTCATTGCTTCATTGTCCCAAAAGCATATACATGGGTGGCTATGACCGATAGTTTTTTTTTTTTTTTTCAGCCCTTTTATAACTGGGTAATTAGGATAATAACAAAGAGTAGTGTGGTAAGCTACACAATGTGCTTCCCTTCCAAGATGTTCATGTTCCAATTCCTGGAACCTATGACTATGTTGTCTTACACGGTAAAAGGAACTTTAACAAATGTGATTAAATTTGAGACCTTGAAATGGGAAATTGGCATGGGTTATCTAGGTGCGCCCAATAGAATCACAAGGGTCTTTATAAGAGGCAAGCAGGAGAATAAGAGTCACAGAGAGAAGGTGATGTTATGATAGAAGCAGGGAACAAAAAGGCCAAAAGCCGAAGAATGAAAGCAGTCTCTAGAAGCTGGAAGAAGCAAGAAACATTCTCCCTTGGAGTTTCCAAAAGTCAGTAGCCTCGCTGACATCTTGATTTTAGCTCCATAAAACTCATTTAAGACTTTGACCTCCAGAGCTCTAAGGGAATAAATGTGTATTGCTTTAGGCAACTGACTTTGTGGTAATTTGTTACGGTGGCGACTAGAAGCAAATACAGATTTGAAATATACATTATATTGACTATAAAGTGTTTTAGCATAGTATTTTTGGATTTCTGAAGATGAAGAAATTGACAAGCATGAATTCATATAGAAAGAATAATCTCTTATATAAAGAGGCCTGAAGACACTCTGGAGATCTAATTCCATCTCTTGCTGGCTATTTAAATCTATGGGAAGCACTAACCATTTTTTAAATTCTAAATTCTAATATACATTTATATACTTGGATCTGTAACTATGTAGTTTTAAATATCGTGGCTCTATCAGATATTCTAATATATGGTATTCTAATATATGGTAAAACCATATATTAGAATATCTGATAGAGCCACGATATTTAATCTGATCCTTGTTTACAGAGCCTTAACTCATTACTTTTCCTTTCAAAATATTTCTGGCTATTGCACATCTATGCTTCCAAGTTAATTTGGTAAAATTTTGCCATCTTATAATAATAATACTTTAAATTTCTTTTGGTTTTAGTTGACTTTAGAGGATTTTTAAGAAGTGTAATCATCTTAATTTTATTGTCTTCTTATTCATGAATAATATATACTTATATATTTAGCTAATTTTTCCTAAATGTGCCTCAGTAGAATGTAATTTTTTCTTTAGAATGGGTCTGCAAATTTAACATTTGGTATATTTCTAGATCTTTTGTTGTTGCTCTTATGACTGGAGGCTTTTCTTCCATTGTCACTGATATAAACTCTTTGTGCATTCCCAAAATTCACCTGTTGAAATCCTACCCCACAACACGATGGTGTTGGAAGGTGGAGTCTTTAGAAGGTGATTAGGTCATGAGGGTGGAGTCTTCATGAGTGAGTTAGTGATCTTATAGAGGAGGCGCCAGAGAGCACTCTGGTCTCCACCACCATATGAAGATATAGTGAGAAGATAGCTATCTAGCTGTAAACTAGGAAGTGGGTTCTCATCGGACAACTAATCGACTTGTGCCTTGATCTTGGCCTTCTCAGTCTCCAGAACCATACCAAATAAACTGCTGCTGTTTATAAGCCATCCAGTTTATGGCATTTCATTATAGCAGCCCAAATGGATTAATATAGGTACATTGTCTTCTTAGCTCTTCCAGCTTTCTTTTTATGTCATTTTGTTGTAAGAGAATCTCATGTTCGATTTTCTTTTCTACTTTGGTCTCTTTTCATTGTCTATAATTTTCTTTTATTTCCCTGAAAAATGAATTTGTTGTCCACAATTTACTTTTGTTTCCTGGGATAAATATTCTGCTAGAGAAGATTTTTAAAAAATCTTTCTCTTATGTGCTATATTCCTTCTTTTTTGCCTTTTTATTTCTAAAGAAATTTTGCCTTCAGTGCTTCTGTCCATTAAAAAAATAAGCTTATTTATTTCTGATGGATGCAATTCTGAACATTCTATTTGTTCTCTAATAGAGTATGGTTTTCCTCTTGACTCCGTTCTTGGATTTCATACTCCATTAGTATCCTTCTTTTGGAACAAAACTCAAGAAATGGCATGGGCCTTTTTTCTCCCCAGATCTCCAGCTGCTTGGGAAAAGCAAGGATGAGCAGAACAGCAGATCTTGACAGCTACAATTGGTAATACAGATTTTTCTCCTCAGTAGAGCAACTAAGTATAAAGCCCTCCTTTTTCTTTTCTTTTTTTTTTTTTTATATCAGATATGTAAGGCAAGCAGAAGTCTATTCCCACAGTTCCAACTACTGAAGATAATCAGTATGCACACACTGTTAGTGGGATCGTGTTACCATCCCAACCAATTTCAGAAGACCCTCGGCTCCTGGCTTTCACCACACATCCTTACTTACATGACAAAGTAACAGTATTTTCAACTTTTATTAAAGACTGATTTTTTTACCTGATTTACATTTTTCTCAAATAAATAATATGAAATTGGGTGAAGAAAATAAAATCTTGTTAAGGTGCAGTTGCCATACCATAGTTAGCTGCTCTCACTAGTAAAAGACTTTCAGACAAACTAGCATCTGTCTATGCCAATTTAATTTCTTGCTGCAGCAAAATTATCAGTCACACTATGTCACAGACCTTTAGTATTCTGCAAGGATAATCAAAGTTGAGAATGCTAAATCTCGAACGCTGATGACATTAGCGTTCTGTAGTTTTCCAGACTTTGAAATTGCACAAGTAGGTAAGATGTTTCATGATAAGCCCTGTAATGATGCTAGTTCAGACCATTTTGTAGATGAAAAGAATTTTGCAAGTAAATTATATAATTTAAGGTAAAAATCATTATGTATGCAGAGATAACTATCATATAAATATAACTTGACCCTTCTAAAAAAATCTGTTCATAAAATAGATGCCTTTTTTCATACAGTTGTGAGGAAAATATCTGAAATGTGGTTTAAAAGTCGAAAGACTAAAGAGAAATAAAGACAAGATGGAGAAAGTCAAAAAAGATTTAGACTATGAAATTTTTTATATTGGTACTTGTTTTCTTATTAACAGACACAAGGAAATCACTCTTTCCTGATACCTCATCCACTCAGATTTGTACATGGAGCTAAAACAGTCTTAGTTGAGTATAAAGGTCACTGAAGAAGAAAGTCTCCAGAATTCAGCTTACTGCACAGAACCATGGATTAACTAGTTTCCTGTGTCACTGCTGATGAGTTTTGAAATCCCACATCTAAAGGAAATAAAAGGATCCCTAAAGGAAGTTTTCCTTTGTTCCTATTGGAAATGACACTCCACTATTCAAGAACCCAGTGAGGTAAGTATTTGAGCAAAGTTGGTACAATGAAATAATCCATAGGATAGGACAGGAAGACCTTCAGCAATATCTTTTGAGGCATTCAGTAAGAAAGCAAGTTTAAAGAGAGGCAAATACCTAGTCTTTAAGTCCTGTAAAATGTAGAGAAATGGACTCCAAATTTTGATGGTATCTTACATTTTGTCTTTCACTTACTATAATCTCTCTCATTCTTTATACATATTCTCATTCTTCACCATCATTTACTACAATAAAAACAGACTGTTTAATACAAATGAAAAAATCCTCTACAAACCTAAGAGGGACTGATACTTATGAGCTTTTAGACATCTATTCCAAACATCCTGTTACACTGTAGGAAACCTCATGGCTGGAGGAGAAATTATTACATATCAGCAGGTGTAATTTTATTTGTGTGGTAAGATCCTTGGCTAAGTGGACGGTTCAGTTTTCTTATGTACTAATCTGACGGCTGCTTCTATGACCTTTAGTTATTTCAGTGCAGTCAACAGTAATGCTATTTCTTTGACTCCCAACATGTCCCATAGTTGTGCTCAGCATTGACGTATCTGTATGGATATATGTCTTCCTTCACATCAGAATAAAAAGATGAATCTTGAAGGAAAACACTCTCGAGTTGACATTTAAACAAGTGATTTGATTTGGGGGAGAGAAATAACTCTAATTTATTGTCATTTTGAATCTGTATCATCCTAGTTATTGATAACCAGGCAAGATAAAGCTTTTGAAAAATAACTATTTTTGTGTAAAAGTTGTGTGTAAGAAGTTCTTTGTTTTTAGGGTGAAGTATACTATGTTAAGATGGTTTTATATACAATGTATATATGCACATGTTTTTATTTATATACTTATAGAATAAATATGTAAAGAAAAATAGAAAATATTAACACGTTAAGCCTAGATATGATATGTAGGAGTTACTTGTATATTTCAATTTCTGAATGCTTAACATTTTAATAATCATATCCCAAAGTAACATAAAATAATAATAATAAATAAATAAGAAACATACAAAAAAGAAAAAAAAATTAAATTCTGATATCTATATTAAAAATTTCAAGGCACAAACAATTTATATTAAATTTTTTCCCCTTATATAACACCATAGACTGTAGAATGAAAGATATATATTAAAAATCAGAAAAGCAACCAGCCATACCAGTGTGCTTTTTGAAAGAGGCTGCAGCACAGCATGGCAAGACTCAGGATCTTGAAACAGCAGTCAAGTACACATCCTTCCTTTCTTGCCTCCACACTTCCTGATTCCGTCTGCTGCCTGCTTCTCTGCAGTCACAGCCAGTAACATGCTTGGGATAGAATCGGAACTCTTTTCAACTGGAGTCTCCCATATGTTCATTATAGAAAATGTGTTTGCATTTTCACTGCAACACACCGCATATACTGACGCTGCCTGACTGTGAATTCAGAGCTGGGAGAGAAGAGGGACTGGCAGACGAAGTGAAAGAAAGTTAGTGAAAAGTAGAATTCCAGCCCAAGAGAGTTTCAGAGTTTCACAGGACTTTGAATCTCTTCTGCTTGGCATAGTTTTCATTACAGAATGCCTGGGTTGTTGTTTTTCCCCCTGGGGACTCATTCCACTTAGATATGGCTCTAATTTCGTTGGTTATAGCAACACATGGACTTTCTCAGCATGGGACCCTATATAAGACAAATGTATCTAATTTCTGATTGGTTGAAGTCTGCCTTTAAAGTGATTATTTTTTTCCCTAGCCACTGACTATTGATTCTTATTTCATAGAAGCTGGTAGATTCAGTGTTGCTGACATAGTCTACCTTTTCTCTATATGACATAGATGGATATGATAAATGAATGGATAGTTGGTTGGTTGGTTGGTTGGTTGGTTGGTTGGTTGGTTGGTTGGATAGATGGAGAGGGAGAGAGAGAGAGAGAAGAAGGGAGAGAGAACACTAATCATATTTTTACTTTTGGCTGATTATAGAGGCCCCATCAGAGAACACATAGGAAAGGTCTAGCATACAAAGAAATTAGAAAACTATTACTAAATCTACATTTTTGCGCTGCTTCCAATAGACAGCCGTTCAGAGCTTTGCAGCACCTGTCTTTGTAAAGTCCACGACTTTCCTAAGGTTTCTAAGTCCTATTAATCTCGACTGGTTTTGTCACATTATGACCAAATTTATTGTGCTGTAGATTACTTGAGATTTTAGGTTGCCTACTATATTGGTTTTCTAGAGCTGCCATAACAAAATACCACAAACTGGATGGCTTAACACAACATAAATCTATTCTTTCATGGTTTTAGAGACTTGAAGTCTGAAATTAAGGTTTCAGCAGAGTCATATTTCATCTGAAGATTATAGGGAAAAATCTTTTCTTGCTTCCTCTTAGCTTCTGGTTTTTGCTGGCAATCCTTAGTGTTCCTTGACTTATAAAAGCACCATTCCATTTTCTGACTCTGTCTTCATATGGCCATCTTCCTTCTGGAATGAGTTTTATGTTTTCATGTGGCCTTTTTATAAGGACACCAGCCATTGGATTTAGGGCCCACCCTAATCCATTATGACTTCATCTTAACTAACTGCAGCTACAAAGATCCTATTTCCAAATAAGGTCACATTTTGAGGTTCCTGGTGGGCATGAATTTTGAGGAGACACTATTCAACCTCCTACAGCCGCCAAGAAATACATATATCTTTCTAGTATGTGAGTTTCTGTTTTGAAGAGTTTAGATTAAATGACCTTGTATAAGTTTTTTAAAAACGTGTTTTTCCCTTTTTCAGCTGAGAAGGTATTTCCTTTGTTTCTTCTCATCTTGTTCTTCTACATATTGAATTTATAAATTTTATTTTGGTTGTGAAGGAAAAATACAAAAAGTTTCCAAGAGTGGTACCATTAATTCTGATTGTTTCTTCAAAAATAAAATGTATGACTGACTCATGTAGAACTTAACCTGTGATGTACTTTTTCCATCATTATTATCAAATTCCTACTCATTCTTCAAAGAGCCAGTTAAAAAGTTCTTCTCTCTCAGTCGTCTCTTTCCTACTCAATCTCCCCAAATATTGAATTAATGTCTCTGTCCTTTGAGTCTGTGACCTCAGTTTCTTTGTTTCTATTTCCCAGCACCACCGTTCCCTGCCTATCTGATTTCAGAGAATTTACTAAGCCTTTCTTGAGACTTGGTAAACTGAGGATAATCATTAACTACTTCTTAATAAATTACTTAAAATAGTGCTTAGCATAAAATAAGAAGTCAATAAATGTTCTCCTTTGTAAGCATTTTCTTTTTTGTCTTGTGGCTATTTGGGAAGAAACATGCATGCTCCACTAGGCAGAAAACTATTGGAAGCCAGGGCTGTGCTTCATCTATCCTAGCATGCCATATGTCATCAAGTGCACGCTTCTTATGTAGCTGTGCTCACTACATTTTTTTTGTAGACCCGATAAAGGAATCTGTTTCAGATTCTGTATGAATTCTTAAATAATATGAACAGTTTTCCCTTGTTCTCTAATGAAGTTCTGGTAGAAAACTCTTTTGTCTGCACAGATCGCATGTGGGATACATGCATCAAACATTTTCTGTATTTTTTTTTTCTTTTTTGGCACTTTTATGGTAGAAAACTTTGAAAATAATTGTAATATCAAAATGTTTTTATTTATTAAATACTTAATTAGTGCTAGGCACAGATGATAATGTTATTTCAGTTTCCCATCATCACAAGAACCAAGCAACATTTTTGCTATTATTCCTAGTTTACAGAAGACAAAAGGAATCTCAGAGAAGCTTAACCAGCTGTGATGCAGACCACAGTTATAACAAATGACAAAACTGAGAGCTGAACTACTTTAAGCTGACTCTAAAGTCCTTAATCTCTCCCCTCTATTGTGTTGTCTTCTTTCTTTTTATTATAACATTATAAAAAACTCGAGAACTAGAGAAAATTATCTACTGTAATTCCAACATCTTATAAGTTGCTGTATATGTTTTTCATTTTATCTTATCTTCTCCATTAGCCTATATATTTTTCATAATTGATATCATAGTATACATACAACTTTGTGACTTGCTTTTTTCAATACTTTAAGTGCTTTTTTCACTACATATTTATTGTATGCCACACACCAATTATCACCTTTTTTTTTTTTTTTTACTTTGAGTGAGAAATAAAACGTGTGGTCAAATAAAAATCTTGGTGTGTTGTTCATACTCTCTGTGTCATGACCTAATTTGGAAGAAGATACTTTTTTCTTTCAGGGAAAAGGGATAATTCAGAAGGAAACTCAGGGAAATCACAAATGAGAGCATAGCCACAGATAGAGAACTGAGAAGGGATATTTTCCTATAATTGTCTGAATAATATCTTTATCTCTTAAATTCTTCTGGGATTCACTCTCTA
>NW_011889054.1:1818998-1827204 GCF_000151845.1 Pteropus vampyrus | reverse complement strand
GGAGATCTTTTTGTTGTTGTTTTGTTTTTATAGTTCTGTCACAAACAAATTGTCTCTGGGTAACTTCTCTGTAACTTGTGGAATCCTGAATTCCTTTGTAGCTTTAGCATTCTGCAAATCTATAGAAGCATTTCTTCCAAGATTCATAGCCTGATTTCCTTCCATGTTTGGCCTTTGGGGCTGTGCTAGTTTAAATTGTTAGATTAAATTTTTGGCAGTGATAACTCTAAACAACTACCATTTGCTACTTTAACAGTATTCCTTCTGCTACGGAATCTACCCTTTTAGAAGACTCAACTTATCCAGGATTGCATAAAGCACCTTCATAAAATTTCAAGTGAAAAGGATTTCGAGGAAGTCAGATTTAGTACCTATTTTCTCTTTCAGAGGTTCTGGGAAATTATTTTTAGTGAGCTAAGAAAACAAGGACTATTCATACAATTTAACATACTCTGCGTGTGTGTGTTTTAAAATATTAGCCTGATTTATTTAGTTCTATTTACTATTAGACATTATTGAAAATTCTACCTCTTTTCATTTTCTCTTAAAAAAAACCCTATGAGTCTTTTTCCAATTCTGAAAACTCTTGGCTAAGTACTGGTGCTATTTTCAACTTAAAGTAACTGGCAACCTCACATTTTGTAAAGTTCAAGAAGAGCAGAAACTGCTGCTCTGTCAGCCAGTTAGAATGAACAGGAAGCAGACAATGGAAGGCAAATTTCTGGATGCCAAACTCTCTTTTCCTGTGAAAAGCAGACTCAAATGAAGACAAATTTTCAAACCTCATTTTTAGATGGTCATGTTGAGGAGTGGATAGGACCCACTTCTAATCATTCTTCTTTCATCCAGGTCATCTTATAGACATTCTATTAAACCTTTTATTATGCATAAAATTATGTTTAAGTACTATATTGCTATCAGAAAGCATGGATGCTGCCTCGCAATATGCCTGAAAAGCATGGATCCGAGGAGGCAGTATTACCTAATGGTTAAGAGTGCAGGGATAGTAGAAAAACAAATCTGTCACATTAAAAAAAGAGTCTCTCTCTCTCTTTACTAAGCCTTAGTTTCCTATTTTCCATGGTATAATGGGGATAGTTAGAGTCTCTGCCTATATAGAATTATTGTGGTAATTATGTAAGATAATACATATAAAACATTAAGTTACTCATGGTCATGGTCAACATTCAATAACTAATAACTGTATGTTAGTATTATTATCTTCATCATTATTGTTTGAAGTATTAATAATATTAATAGCACTAATATTATAATAGTTTTCCTTGGTGATACCATTAAATATTTTTTCTTTGTTGTTATATAAACTATGTAGACTTCTAGAGTCATCTAAATAATGTTAACGTTTTTACTGTTTTCCTGAAATAGTAGGATACTGGAGCGTAAGGATAAGGTTGTATTTATTTTTGTATGTTCAATGCCCAGTGCACTGCCTAATGCATAAATTATTCACTGAACAAATCACTTTTGGGTGACAAACAACAGAAATGCCTTCCGGTGGCAATCACCTGCGATTTTACTCTATTTCATAAAAAACTGTTGCTCCGAATGCAACAGAATGTTAAATGGGACTCCTTCACTGTCTTATAACTGAGGCAAAATCTCTAAACTGAAAAGAACATACCAAGCACCTCATTTTAAAGAGAGCAACTAAAATTCTTAAAAACATTTCATAAAAGCAAAAAATCTGGTACAGTGACCATTACTGCCTAACCCATCCAAACCTCTGTAAGAGACAGACAGAGAATTGAGGGAAATGTTAAAGTCTTGAGTCAGGAAACTAGGGTATGAGGACGGCCAGGGGAAGGACAGTCCACTCCTTCAAATAAGCCAAGGGAGGGGTCTGCAAGAGAGTTATGTGCAAAGATTCATGTTTACAAGAAGGTAAAAATGGCATTGCATTTCCTAATTGGGATCTGCATAAACAGTGAATTTTCTGTGCCTTCTTCTGCCGAGAGAGAGAGAGAGAAAGAGAGAGAGAGAGAGAATAATTTGAGATAAACTGCAGGATGAAGTGAAAGAGAAGATGAGAAGCAGACTCCACTATCGCCTTCTGACAAGAGAAGACATGGGAGTTTCTCATAGGCTAAAGTGGCCCAAGAAAGTGGCCCTAAGAAAATGGCCCCCCTTGAGCCATCTTGCTGTTGCCCCACTTAGGCGAGCTCCAACAGTAAAAACTGAGAATAAGGAGTTTCTAGTGACCTAGAAGTGGAGAGGATATCTTAGAAGGTCAGCTGGAAAACATACTCACAACAGGGTCAGTCCTGTTGGAAGGAAGCGACCATTCTGAAGAACCTACACAGCTGCCCAAGTGGAAGCCACCACTGGGATGCTGCCCCCAGGATGGCACCAGATGGTGAAACCTTTGGCTCTTTCCTTAAATCCTCCTTCTCTAGCTCCTAATTCAGAAGAGTGGGCAGAAAAAAAGGAAGAAACAGAATATCCAAAGAGCATGGAAAAAAAACTCTTGAATTGGATATAGATGGCAGCTTGAAGACTGAACCAGAGTATTTTCACACTTCACTATCAAAAATATCAAGATGAGACTGTTCTTATACCAAGGGTGGCTGGTTCCTTATAGAACATGCTCCAGATGCTATCAAGGGATATGAAAGGAAAGTTCAAAAGAACAAGCATGTAGGCAGTGATGGAAGAAGGAATAAATCTCTTTCCTATGTACCTCTACATAGCCAAGGCTGTTTACTGCACGAAATATATTCAACCTTATAAAGTAGGGAAGGAAGGAGGGAGGCATGAAGTAACTAGGTGAGTAGGCAGGTCCATCAAGCTTAGCACCCCTTGTCTTTCCAAAGTGAGTTAGCAAAATTGGAGATTCTGAAGCAGAAATTCTGACTCTGTGCCAAGTTCTCTTTCCACTGCATTGCCCTACCTCCTATAATAGGGGCTTCTGCTTCTATTGCACTTTAAAATTAACAAAGCACTTTGGTGAACCACTGCCTTGCCAAGAATGTTTAGTCAGAACAAAATTCTGTTTAACAAGGTGTCAAAACAACCATTAAAGATGTTTCTTAGAGCATTATCTTAGCACTGCAGGGAGTTGGTGTGATGCAGAGAAAATACAGGATTGGGAATCTGGAGGCGGCTGGCATTCTGGACATAGCTCAAGGAGGAGCATTGCAAAAAGAGCGTGGCATTGGAAGTCAGACTGAGATCTGCTCTTTAGAAGCTGTGTGGCCTAATTCTTAACCTCTTTAATCCTCAGTTTCTTTGTGCATAAAATGGGAAAAAGGCATGTGCGTTATAGGATTCGTTGAGAGAAATAATAAGATATTATAAAGGCCTAGGAAGTGACTGAACTGAACACAATAAAGGTCACATAAGGCATAAGTTTTGTCGAATCTTCATCAGTATATTTTCTGCTCTGCTGAGTTAGAACTCTTGTGATGATGAAATACAATGTATACGAGAAAAACTTTTTAAAGTGAAAGTTATTTTAAAATATTAATTTTTCTAGTTCTCTTCCTGGGAGATACCTCTCTGAACTACAAGAGCATAGGCTAAAGATGAGAAGGGGAAATTCCTTTGCATCTTCTTCGGTGATAAATTCTAATCTCTCAACCAATTTACTTTATAAATTATAGGCTACAGTTACTTTTATTAGTATTTACATATATCATTTTTTCAGTTATAAAAGACATACATATTTATTGTATAAAACGTGAAAAATACTACAAAATGTTTCCTTTCAGTTTTTTAGAGACAAGAATATTTTAAAGATTTAGGCTTATTATGTGTATACAGTTTTACATCCTGCTTTTTAAAAGTTAACACTATGTAACAGGACTTTTTTATTAGGATCATTTGCAACTTGGTTGAATATTTGAGCCAGTAAACAATAAAAAAGAATTGTAATTCATTAAGAAGAAATAGAGAATATATAGTTCCTTAAAAGTGTTTATTATTGTGAATTATACATACTAACAGAAGCAAATGCAAAATATATGTGTACAATTTATAGAAATGTAAGAAATCAAACATCTGTGTAATGATCTCACAAATTTAGGAATAAAACATCTCTAGTTCTATAGAAGCCCACTTGTGCATTTTCTCCCCACTGCACTCTTTTTTCTTATATCTTCCAAGAAGTAACCTCTATCCTCAAGAGTGTGGTTCAAAATCTTTAATAACTGTCATGGCATGTCATTTGTCACTGGCCACGGACGTTTTCTCCTTATCCAGGTTCCCGAAGTCAGAGGCACTAGAGTGTGGGAGCTGTCTCCCTGCCACTTTTCCTGTCTTTTAATTTTGCTCATAGTATTCTTTGCCATGTCATTTAACTTAATAATTAATTGAACTTAGTAACTTTTTCTCTTATTACCTATTTTTTTTTTTTTAGCAATTTCTAGAAATACTCTCTCCACAGCTGGTTATAAAGGAATTCACAGTTTTCTTGTAGTATTCATAGGTTTCATTTTCTACATTTAGATCTCTGATGGATTAGCAAAACATTCTGGTACATGGTGTGAGGTGTGGATCTACTTTTCTTTTCTCTCAATAATTTGATATGAAAAGTTATACATTAAATAGATTGAGCTAATTTTCTTATCTTCTTTTATGTTCAATATTCTCTATTCATGCACAAATACCACACTCTTTTAATTTATACTATGTTTTAATATCTGAGAGGGCTAGTCTCCTTCATAGCTCTTCTTTTTAAAGGCTTTGCCAAGTGATTTTTCAAGTTTATTTTCCATGTGAACTTTACAATTGAGTTACATAAATCCCAAACAAAATCACAGAAAACAAAGCAACGTTTGTTTGTATTTTACTGTTTGTATTATATTAAATGTCTATATTAACTTGGAGAGAATTAACATCTTTATAATTGTGAGATATGCGCCTAGAACAAGACAAGTCTTATACGAGGCTAGTTCTGTGTCTTTCAAAGCTATTTTGAAATTTATCTCTCTGGATTTTGTCTATTTCCTGTTAACTTTATTACTAAGAATTGTGTCACTATTATACAATGGGGTCTTTCTTTTATTGTATCTTCTAAATTGTTATAAGTTATACATAGTAAGGCTATTGATTTTTTTTTATTTTAAATTATACTAATTAGTGATTTGTCTATTGTTTCTGTTAATTTTGTCATTTACTTTCATGGATTTTCCATGAATTTTCCATGGATTTTCCATGGATTTTCTGTTAATTTTGTCATTTACTTTCATGGATTTTCCAGGATTTTCAGGATTTTCCTCTTATGTATAAATAGAGAAAGTTTTACTTTTTTTTCAATTCTTACACGGTTAACATTTTATATACTAATAAAGATAGTATCTTTGACTTTTTCTTCACTTTAGGAAAATATTTCTACTGTTTTCCCATTAAATCAGATGCTGGCTTGAAAACTGATAAAGTTTACTCACACACACACTAATCTGTAGACCAATCTCAGATGTATATGTATGTACAATTTTAAATAAACTAATAACAAATTTATTAGTTTATTAATCCAACAACACATTGAAAAATAATGCTCCATAAACAAGCATATTTTTATAGAAATGCATGGATGGTTTAAATACAGAAAATTCAATTATATATTTATCATATTTATAGCTCAATGAGAAAACCCATATGATTATTTCTCTACATGCTGATAAAAAGTTAAACAAAATTCAACTATAATTGCTGATGAAAAAACTCAATAAAAATAGGAATTTGTGAATACTATTATGACATAATAAATATATCTATAAGTATATTCATAGATAGATAGATAGATAGATAGATAGATAGATAGATAGATAAAGATAAAATTCAGCTCTTGTTGGGGAAATACTAGTTCTCAATGGGGAAATGCCATGGACATTTTCTTGAAGTAAAGAATTATTGTTTAACATTACATTAGAAGTATAGCTGATGCAATCAGATGAGGGTTATGATGTTATTTAAGCCTGAACAACTTGGATTTATAGAAATACACACAATTATGACTTTTACCTGTGGGTTGGTCATGGGTTAGATGATACCAATGTGAGTAGTAGTAGAATGTGCACGAATTTACTATGAAACAATGGGATATTTCTACCATCTATAGGTTTGAGGCATGATTCATTTTTTGATCTGAATCACCTAGGGAATTTATACATGTTTGCTATAGACTGAATGTTTGTGTCCCTCCAAAATTCATATATTGAAATCTAATCTCTGATGTGATGGTTTTATGAGGTGGAGCCTTGGAAGGCGATTACATCACGAGGGCAGAGTCCTATAAATGAGATAAAGACCTTTATAAAAGAGACCCCAGAGAACACCCTTGCACTTCTGCTATGTGAGAACACAGCAAAAAGACAACTTTCTACAAACCAGCGAGTGAGCTCTCACAAGACATCAAATCTCCTGACATCTTGATCTTGGACTTCTTAGCTTCCAGAACTGTGAGAAATAAATTTCTGTTTTTATAAGCCACCTGGTCTGTGATTTCTTGTTATAGAATGCAAATAAGACAAAAAATAGTAATGACAAGTAAGATATAGCAAATACCTAAAAAATGTGGAAGTGGCTTTGGAACTGGGTAATGTGTAGAAGCTGGAAAACTTTTGAGGTACATGCCAGAAAAATCTACATGGCCATGAACACAACTTTAACTGTAGAGAAAGCCTCAGTCTTTTTAGAGAATAGCTAGGTGATACAGAACAGAATGTTGGAAGAAACATGGATGGTAGGGCTAATCGAATAAGTTCTCAGGTAAAAATTAAAAACATGTTATTGGAAACCAAAGGAAAGTTTACCCCTGTTACAAAGTGGCAAATACCTTGGCTGAACTGTGTTCTTGTTCTAGTATTTTGCAGAAGATAGAACTTAAGAGCAATAAAAGATTTAGCTAAAGCTATCTCTAAGCAAAGTGTTGAAGGTGTGGTTTGGCTCCTCCTGATGGTTTATAATAAAGTATAGAAAGAGAGAAATGACTTAAAGATAGAATTGTAAGCAAAAAGGAAGCAGAATTTAAAACTTTGGAAAATTCTCAGTCTATCCATCCCATGTTATGAAAAATGAGAAAACATAGTGGAAAGAGAACAAGGGTGTGGCTAAGTGACCAGTTGGTAAAGACATTAGTACAAATCAGCAATTGCGGCAGAAGCCAGGAGCTATTCTCTAATGAAAGAATGATCCTAAACACAATTCAGAGATCGTCAAGGCTCTCTCCTTGGTCTCAAAAGTGGGGACCATAGCCTAGTTTGCAACAGACCAGATGGCCTCTACCTAAAGCTGTGGAGGCAGGGCCATGTGGAGCCTTTTGGGGCCCAACCCCTGCCCAGCAAAGCTGTGGGGGGTGGAATCATCTTGTCACTGGGTCCAATATGTGGAAAGTCCACTCCCTTGGACCTACAGGGCAGATCATTGAGCCAAAGAAGATTATTCTTAAGCCTTAAGATCTCATGGACTTTACCTTACAGTTTGGATTTACGTGGGATCAATTACTCCTTTCTTCTTTCCCATTTCTCCCTTTTGGAATGAAAATGTCTATCTTGTGCCTGTCCCACGACCGTATTTCAGAAGCCCATAACTGATATGGTTTCACAGGTTCACAGCTAGAGAATAATTTGCCTCAGAGTAAATTATACCTTGAATTTCACCAATATCTAATTTTGATGATATTTAGAAGAGACTTTGGATTTTAGATTTTAGAATTAACATTGAAACAAGTTAAGACTTTTGGGACTTTTGGGGTATAATAAATGTATTTTGCATGTGAAGAACAGGAATTTGGGGGGACCAGGGGTATAATGCTATAGACTGAATATTTATATCTCCCCCAAATTCTTAAGTTGAAACCTAACCTCTAACATGATAGTATTAGGAGTTAAAGCCTTGGGAGGTTATTAGTTCACAGGTGTGGAACCCTCATGAATGAGATTAGTGCTCTTTTAAAAGATACCTTAGAGAACTTCCTCACCCCTTCTGCCATGTGAGGATGCAGTGATAATATAGCTATCTGTGAACTAGGAAGCAGGCCCTCAGCAGATACCAAATCTGCTGGCACCTTGATCTTGGACTTCTCATCCTCCAGAACTGTGAGAAATAAATTTCTGTTTTTATAAGCTACCAAGTCTATGCTATTATTATACCACCTGAACAGACTAAGATAATATCTATATATCAAATTTCCAGATATAAATCTGGAAATGCAGACTTTCAGACCCAATCAGTGAATAAGGATGCT
>NW_011889054.1:1796461-1816773 GCF_000151845.1 Pteropus vampyrus | reverse complement strand
GTCAAGGCTCTCTCCTTGGTCTCAAAAGTGGGGACCATAGCCTAGTTTGCAACAGACCAGATGGCCTCTACCTAAAGCTGTGGAGGCAGGGCCATGTGGAGCCTTTTGGGGCCCAACCCCTGCCCAGCAAAGCTGTGGGGGGTGGAATCATCTTGTCACTGGGTCCAATATGTGGAAAGTCCACTCCCTTGGACCTACAGGGCAGATCATTGAGCCAAAGAAGATTATTCTTAAGCCTTAAGATCTCATGGACTTTACCTTACAGTTTGGATTTACGTGGGATCAATTACTCCTTTCTTCTTTCCCATTTCTCCCTTTTGGAATGAAAATGTCTATCTTGTGCCTGTCCCACGACCGTATTTCAGAAGCCCATAACTGATATGGTTTCACAGGTTCACAGCTAGAGAATAATTTGCCTCAGAGTAAATTATACCTTGAATTTCACCAATATCTAATTTTGATGATATTTAGAAGAGACTTTGGATTTTAGATTTTAGAATTAACATTGAAACAAGTTAAGACTTTTGGGACTTTTGGGGTATAATAAATGTATTTTGCATGTGAAGAACAGGAATTTGGGGGGACCAGGGGTATAATGCTATAGACTGAATATTTATATCTCCCCCAAATCCTTAAGTTGAAACCTAACCTCTAACATGATAGTATTAGGAGTTAAAGCCTTGGGAGGTTATTAGTTCACAGGTGTGGAACCCTCATGAATGAGATTAGTGCTCTTTTAAAAGATACCTTAGAGAACTTCCTCACCCCTTCTGCCATGTGAGGATGCAGTGATAATATAGCTATCTGTGAACTAGGAAGCAGGCCCTCAGCAGATACCAAATCTGCTGGCACCTTGATCTTGGACTTCTCATCCTCCAGAACTGTGAGAAATAAATTTCTGTTTTTATAAGCTACCAAGTCTATGCTATTATTATACCACCTGAACAGACTAAGATAATATCTATATATCAAATTTCCAGATATAAATCTGGAAATGCAGACTTTCAGACCCAATCAGTGAATAAGGATGCTTACCTTGAAAGCTCAGTTCTACTATGTACTTCCATGTACAGACATGGTTTCAAATATCCTTATTTTATAAAGCTTTACTTGTTTTTTTCCACCTTGTTTCAGAATGGATTTAATGTGGCTTACCAGAACACATAAAATATAGCAAGATCGATTTAAAGTAAATTTAAGAACAGATAAAAAGTTAAAACTAAGAAAGTGAAACATTGGCATAAACGAAGCTAATATATAAAAGTCCACCCCAGCAGACTAGAAGTACTGGGGCCCTTTGCAGAGGTTGGGACACAAAGCCAATCCTGGGATGTTGTACAAAGTAAATTATATTACACCTTCTCTCTATAACAGGTAATATTTGCATGTGCATAAGATAGTTTAAAACAAACATCAAAAGCTGCCTGTAGGTAAAGAGGTGTCATAAAGGTTTATCACACCCTGAGAAGTGCATATGCAAAAGACTGAAGTAAATCTCCAAACCTTGATTATTAGACTAGGGTTTGAGGATGGCACGGGGCATAGCATCTTTCATTTTTATCTATTTAATGTTTGCGTGGATCAGCAGGACTAATTATTTTATCTTAAGCATCTGTATCTATGAAGCTTTATTCGTTATCTGTGCCTTACTGACATACAGAATTTAAAAAGGTTAAGTGACAACGAACACACATAAACACGTGTATGTGTATATATAAGCTTGTGACACAACAATTAAAATACACAGTAAAGCAATTGAAAATTATATAAAGTAGGAAAAGGAAGACACATCTACATTTTGACTGCAATTGATTATTACATTTAGGTTTTCCTTGGCTAGCCACTATAGCAAAAAGGCAAACATGATAGAGATTGTTCTTCTTTGATGGAAAAATGTCTTGAATTTCTTTAGAAAAGATATTTTCCCCTGCTATTAAATTCTAAGAGGAATTTTTCAAATGGAGCTATCCATGAACACTATTGAGTCATAATTCTATAGCTTTTACCATCCTCTAACATATCAGAAGATTGGCTTTTATCTCACTGGTTTATATTCAGTTCTTTAGTTAATTCCTTACACATGTTTCTTCTTATTTACATTAAGAGCTCTGTGAGAATCAGAATATGTCTGTTCGCCTTCCTAATGTTATCCTTTCTTGATATAGTAGGCATTAACACGTTTATCAAATGAATGAATAACTAATGAATAAATGAACAAACAATACTTTTGTGTCCAAATTGCATCTCTCAGCTGTTACCTAAAGAACTGGACTTGAGTGGTTATTTAACTATTCATTTATTTAACAAGTATTTATTGAACACCTACTATATGCTATGCATTATTTTTAGTACTGGGATAGGGACAGTAAACAAAAGAAGTTTTAAAAATTTCTTTATTTGTAGTGTTTATATACTAAGGTTTGTTGGGGAAAAAATGAATGATTAAAATACGTAATATGCTAGATGATAAGAAGTACTTTGGGGCAAATGAAACTGACAATATGTATCAATTGTCATTGACTCTTATACAGATTCTTGGCTCTGTGTGTGTGTGTATGTGTGCGTCTGTGTGTATGTGTGTGTGTCTGTGTGTGTGTGTGAGAGAGAGAGAGACTAGAACAGAACAGAACAGAACAGAGCAGAACATAGAATTCAAAAGGAAAAGCATTACTTGTACATCCTAGCTTCTTATGAAAACAGATCTACATAGGAATAAAAATACATAGTTAGTTCCAGTGGTTCCAAGGCAGATAACGGTGTTGATGGAAAGAGGTTTAACACAGAGAATTATAGGTATTTGCCTCACTGAGAGGTTTTGGGTATATCCAAATCATACCAAGCTGGTTAAGTGCACATATTTTGGGGGGTGGGCCCTACCTGGGGAAGTAGCAAGGGAAAAGGTTAGGAGGAGGAAGAAATTGTTGGACACACTGAGACTCCTTGCAGAGCTGCAACAGTAATGTTTTGCAGGAAAGAACTTGAGAATTAATTTCCAATTGGAAGTCTAAGTGTAATTTAGGTAGGCAAAAAGTAATTTCCTGGATTGGATTTGTGCCAGGACATTGGAATTAACACCTCATCTCTTACAAAAATTGCCAGGGGATCTTTAACAATCACAAGCAAGTCCAGCCTTAGATTTACAGCTCTAGCGTAGGCTGGTCTCTTCAGAGGGCAGCTCTGCTTAGCACACTGAACAAACTCCAGTGATGAATGACATCTAAATGCCATTTACTGATTTACATGCACTCTGTGCTCCCAACAGCTTCTGTGTTTTTCTTAGTTCCTGTGCCTAAGGACCACCAAGACTTTGCTCTCACAATTAGGACAAGATCAAATCAATTGATATTAAAGGATTTAGATTTCTATGGCCAAGAAGAAAAATTAAATTAAGTAGCTCTAAAGATTCTTGCTGTGGTGATTGTTATTTTTAAGCAGGTAATTATATCAATATGAATATTGCAGAAATAATACAGGTAATGAACACTTAATTAAGAATCCCAGACTAAGTTTTCATCTCTACAATTATGAATTCATATAAAATCCAGCAAGTCACTTCACCCCTCAGAGCCTCAGCTGTCTTGTCCATATGCACTTGGAATAAAATCCAAACAACTAATTTGTCCTTAAAAACACCACCTGATTATTATCTGATAGTCTCTAACTCTATTTATTTATTTATTTATTGAATTTTTATTTGAACTAAACTGACAACATATGCTGGGGAGCAAGATCTCAACTGCTCTCTGATAGTCCCTAACTTTAAAATCTGTTCCTAGCCCTCTCTCCCTGAGATCCCAAACCACACTGGCCTTTCTCTTTTACAAAGCTGCCACTTGACTGGAATCACTTGCTTTTCATGCCACATGGAACTCTACCCCCTCTGAGCTTTACATGGTTGGCTTCTCCTCATCATTCAAATGTTACCTTCTCAGAGGCTTTACCTTATTGTCCAATCCAATGTTGCTCTTTGCTTTATTATTTTTTTCTCATAGCATCTTATTTTATTAACTTCATTTTTTAAAATGATCTTTTATTGTAATTGTTTGTTTAATGTCTATCCACAACCCCTCCCTCTGATTAGAATCAGAATTTCTATAAGGAAAAGAGTCTTGTATAATTTTCTCACTAGTTTATTCCCAGAATTTAGGACAGGAATTAGTGGAGAGTAGATTCCTAACAAATATGGATGAATAGAGAAAACTAGACTAAATGATTGTCTTGGGCCATCCCAGCTCTAGCAGCCTAGAGGCGCACACATCTCTAGCTAGAATAATTCTCAGCTCCAGGCCATACTACTAGCTAAGAAAGTTGTTTATAGTATCTTCCTCTATCTGTTCCCACCCCCTGCCTATTCTAGATATAATCTTTCTCTCCTGGAGGCATTGTTCTCAGTTACAATCACATAGAGTAGAAGATAATGGGGTAAGAGTACGATGAAACGGAATAAATTCAGACATCTAAGAGAGTGCCTAACTCACAGTAAGCACTCAATGTTTTCCTCATTTATCCCTACCTAGCGATGGTGACATTTGGTATAAATATTAAATAAAATGTAAAGTAGGTTATGTTTTAATAAAATAAGAGTGAAATTTTTAACTATGATAAACTTTCAAAGTAATGAATTTCTAATAGTTGTCTTTCAAATACCATAGATTTACCATAGACAAGATGGGAAAGATAGAGATTGAGGAAAAATGAATGAAGTTAAGATTGAACACAAGACCTAAGGGTTGTAGGGTATTAACTGACCGGGAGGTGGGGTAATCATGAATCAATGAAATCCAAGGCAAGAATGTGATTGATCATGGTAGTAGAAAGTGTGGCAGAGGAAGAATGGGAATGTGGAAGAAGGGCAGGTGAGTACTTCTTGCCAGAGAGAGCAGTCAACTGAAAAAGATTCAAACTGGAAGCCCAGAGGGCCAAATTCGGCAACAGTTGTGTTTTGTGTGGCTTGTATGGAATCATTAGTTTAAAAACAAAAATTGAATGCCTTTTGTCGAGGCAAATCATTTCATCAAGATCCCCTCTGCCAACTTTTCACTGACTTTCATTACTTATTGTGCCCTGAAGTTATTTCAGATTGTAACCACCTGGCTTGAGGGCGGTGATGCGCTGGCAAAAAGTGAGAAGCAAAAGTCTTACAGTTGAGAACCTCTGAGAGTTGGGAATGTTAAAGCAGTAAGGCAAAAACAAAACTTGTCAAATACAACAGCAGCCACTTTTGCATTAATGAGGTTGTGGAGCAATGCTATCTTTTTAAGTAGTTCGTCTGAATATCTAGACTTACTGTTGTTATGTCTAATGTAATGTCTAAATTTGCCTCCTTCCTCTTAAAAATGCACTAATATCACTGAGTTCTAACAGATTTAATGTGGAGTCACAAGAGACGTTTTTCAGGGAATAGGAAAGAGGGCAGTTTACAGCCTAGACTGCACCTAAATGACTTCTTCAGGGAAAAGAACTTCCACAGACCAGTTTTATCAGTCAGAGACCATACAAGAAAACAAAGCTCACCACACCAAGTTATTCAATAGGGATAACTTAATCTGAGTAATTGGTTACTAGAGGAAAGAACTGGAAGATCAACCAAGAAAATATGAGGTAACAGGGAGATTAGCAACTGCAGGAAGCTGCTACCATCTTGAAGATTGGAGAGAGGAGGCAGTGTAACTAGAGCCCAAGAGCCTGGGCCCAAGATGGACATGGAACCATGGTAGACCTACAGGGTTGCTGGAAAGTGAGACAGAGTTGTGTGATGCCACAGCCGTTGTTGGATATATGCCTGAAGCAAAGAGAAAAGGGAGGAAATCTGATTTATGTCTTCCTGCCTTCCAGCTTCCAGCCAGTACTTTCCATTGCCCTAAAGGAACAAGAAACTAGTTGATAACAGAGACAGAAATCACAGTTTTCAGGCAGTAAATCCCTATGATACAGTAGAAGAACAGAAAATGGATCTGAGAGCTACCAGGTCCCACAACAGCACAGGAGAGGGCTGAAACATTGGCTCCAGTTCACCAAAGCATAATTCACCCACAATCGACTGCTCCATCACCCCTCAGGTGTTCTATTTTTTGTTTACTTGTTTTCATTTATAAGATGCTCTTTATGGGTACGCTGTCAGCACGATATTGCCATCTTACTTTTAAAGTTTTCTTCTCACACAAGTGAAACCATTCAAGGCCATTCTACCTAGATGGGTGGTTTCTTTCAATGCCAATTTAAAATGATTCTCACAAATATATATGCATTTGAAACCAGGGAAGGAAAGAAAAGGAACAAATTTGAGAAGAGAGTGGAGTGCTAATACAAACCAGAAATCCATTACAGCATACTTTGCAAATAGTGCAGGTAATTAAAGACTTTGAAGGGCAACTACAGTATTATTTACTTGACAGTGGAACTCTTACAGGCTATTATGTAAATACACATTGAGCACATTTTAAAAGTGCATGCTATTTACTATTCATAAGTGTTGTTAATATGTATTTCATTTAACCCTAAGGAGCCATTTCAGTCTCTTGTGTGAATTTACATTTATGAATGTTTTTATAAAATGCATATTATTTACCCAATAGGCAGCTCTACTATAAGAAATACTAGAGCTGATTGCCAATTTAACTTCACATGAGTTTCCATGCAATTGTTCCTTAGGTCTGCCTGCATGGTTGGGCATCCCTAAATAGCCCTTCCTTTCAGAATCCTGCAAGTCAAAACCCATAAGCTGTTCAAATGAAGGAATTTTCCAGTCTGTTTTGGTGGTTCTGAGGATTTTAGTATCACATAAAAAAAGGCCAGGGTATGTCTCATCTTAGAAAATAAAATAAAGATTTCAGCACCAAAGTTGACAGTCTATAAAGTATATGTGTATAATCACCTTGTTTGCTCTGTGTCCTGAAGTCAATATCCACAAAATAAAGATGAGCAGGCTCTGGAACGAGATACTGAAATAGTGAATTTTCTTCTCTCCCTTTCTCCCTCCCTTTTTTGTATCATCCTGTCCCAGTCATTATTCTTATGATACCAAAATGATCCCTCCCCAACACACACACACACACACACACACACGCACACGCACACGCACACGCACACACACACACACACTCACACACACACATTCACACTCACACACACACCATATGTGGGATTTACAAAGGGAATAAAAATTCTCTGCCAATACAGACACCATATGCAGAATTTACACATAGAATCTGTTCCATGACTCCTGTATCCCTCAGGCAGATCAAAGACATAAACAAAGATTAGAGGAAAAAAAATTAAAGAGTACATACTGATAAAAAGATTTCTTTGGAGAAAGTCTCTCCATGCTTAAAGTTTCTGCTCCTTCCTCTGAGGGAGGAGCAGATGACAGTGACACTTCTTAACCCAATCCTGGAGGGACACACCGAAAGCTTTCAAATCTGTTCATATGGGAAAAGCAGAGACTTTGTGCTATTCTTTTGGCCAATAAAGTTAGCATAGATAGAGAACTGAGGTCTGATTCCCACCCAGGGAATCTTGAGTGCAAGAGAAAGGCCACCGTTGCTGTGTTGAGATTGTCCTGCAGTTCTGGAATTTGTCAGGACAAAGACATGATACTGTATTCTTTTGACCCAATGTGGGCCATGGTAGAGAGAGAGCAGACATCATCGGGTTGAGTCCTATTTAAGAGGATGGAGGTATGAAACCTGAAGCCTGGAGCCAAGGGAGAAATTATAAGCAACCTTGTAAGCAAACTATAAGTGCATCTGGCCAAGGTCAAGAATGAGTAAGATCTCTAGTGAAAAGAACCACTAAGGAAAATATGACTGTGTCTTACTTGACAGTCACTCTTAATCAACTGCCTGATCCAGAGAGACAGAAGCCACTTAGCTGAGTAAAGAACTATCACCTCATCTCTCTTCCCTTCTCCTCTTTTGACCCTGGTAGAGAGTAAACAGTAGCTAGAGAAATAGAGAGAACATAAGAAGGTAAACATACTGAATAAATGTTCAAATTCTTTGTGGTAGATTGTAATATTGGCCCCATATCCTCTCCCTTAAAAAGCAAATCTTCTCATCAAAAGGCAGGGTCTATTTCTCTACACCTTGAATCATAGTCAGTTGGCTGACTTGCTTTGGCCAAGTCTGGAACACGCTTAAAGTATTTGCACATGTGGGGCTTTTCCTCTCTTTCTGGTCTTGGAAATCCTATAACCACCACCCTGTGAATGAGCCTGGGCCAGCCTGTTGGAGGATGAGAAAATAAGCATCACAGTGCTGCAGCCAATAGCCAGCCAACAGCCAGATATGTAAGTGAGGTCATTGACCACTAGCCGACAGCTGACCCATGAATGAACTCAGCTGAGACTACTAAAAGAACCACATCACTAAAGCTCACCCAAATTGCTGCTCCATAGACATGTGGACAAATAATAATTATTGTTTTATATTACTAGATTTTGGGTCAATTTATTATGTAGCAGGAGGTAACTGATAGAGTCTCTCTCAGTCAGGCATATTTTCAATCTGAAACCAGTCTGGGGAAGAGAAGAAGTCCTGGGTCTAAACATTTGAATTTCTGAATTGAGACTGTGTTTATGACTTCATGTGACTATAGAAGTACCTAATACCTAATAATCATAATACCTAATAATCATTGGCCTGAATAAATTTTGGACAGGGAAAAATCACTTCCAGTGAATAAAATTTAAAGATAGTAAAACACAGAATTGCATTCTGCTCAAAATCCATGTGTAAGTCCTATTTAGCACATTGATTACACTTTACTAACCATGTGTAACACACTCAGTATCCTCGGTATGACACATCCAGTAGGACCTCAGAACTCAGTGCGTGGCATTTCAGAACTTCATTACATTCAATAACTTCATTATTGATTTACTATTTATCATAGGTACTCAAGAATAAAATTTTTCAAAGATAATGGAAAATTAAAATGGACCGTATAATTTTTTATATTAAGACATTATAGTTTATTTCCTGGGTATTTGGTAACAAGAGTAGTGCCTCTATCAACAGCTTGTAATGTAAATATTATATTAAGCCATATGAAGTGCTGTTTTTATAAACCCACAATTTACAGATATTAAAGAATTTGTATGGCTCAGTCTATTATAATACTCACGATGTATAAGTTAGCCAACATGAGAAAGAGTAGAAAAGAAAAAGAAATAAGTAAAATTTGAAAGATATTGTTGATTTATTGATTGGTAATCCAATGCTTTCTCAATATTTCTCTACCTCCTCTCCCTCACACTTGTTACAGAGTTTAGAAAAGAAAATGTACACTTCTAGCTATAGTCAAGTATGGTCATTGGGAATTTTTCTGACTTATACAATATAAGCTGGGGATTCTGGAAAGACATTTGTTCTCTTAATAAAAGGGGCAAATGAGGCTAGTACCATGCTGTCTCTTCTTTCTTCTTCCTGACCTGGGTTTGATGCCATAACTGTCCACCAGCTAAAGGTTAAAAATGCAAATCAGAGAGACAGAAAGAAGCTGGGTTCGTGATCACTTCATAGTTCCATCACATCTACCCTATGCTTTCTACCTCCAGACTTTCGTTATGTGAGAAAAATCAACCTATATTTACTTAAGCCATGCCTACCCCGGTTTTCTGTAACATATAGCTGAAAATGAATTTTTTTTCTAATACAGTAGTAAACATGAATGTGTAGTTATAGACATACACATAAAATTACTAGAGTTTTGGAAATAAAATTTTCAGTTAAAAAATCCTATTAATAAGTTAGGGAAAGTAACTTCTGTAGCAATCTTTATTAGAATTTGTAGTAAATATGTCACATATCTCTGCTTTAGTGAATATAAAAAGCATGATTTGACTTTTTATGCTACTTTAACCATAATTTAGTGCCACAGTCTCATCTTGGTAAAAAAGTTTACTAGTAGGTTAAATCTTATGATATAGCTGCTCGTTGCCTATCATTGGAGATGGGTTGCTATGCCTAAACATATCACACACAAATGCTCACACATACACACATATGTATACATATCATATATCTCTTATAAAGATTCTGTTTAGATTAAAATATTTGAATTTTTAGGCCATGCTAAAATTTCTTCAAAATAAGAATTTAAAAATCAAATTTTCTAAGCTTATTAAATGCCAGTAATAGTGACAAATCATCGATGAGACATTTAGTAGTATTTTATTGGTTATTTATTAATTTGTATCAAAATATAATAAACATAATTAAATATTTAAAATATAATATTTTTTACAATCCACTCAGTTTTGAAAGCTGTCTGGAATGTCAAACATAATGCATTTTGCATTAGTTCTATATAAATTTTCATTGAATTCAAACTTTTAAATAAATTTTCCAATATCTAATGCATCATATTATCAAAGCACAAAAAACCATTATATGATTATAAGCAGAACCTCAGAACACTGTCTTCAAATTTAATGGGCTCCCAATGCTTCTCCCCTCCCGTTTTTAAGACTGTTTTTAAGACATTTCACAGTATTTTATACATTATAAATGGATTCCATTCTTGGCTTAGTAATTCACCTAATGGACAATGGATACAAAAAAGCTGTAACTCCAGGGACATTAAATTGGTTCTAAACTCTGAAAATTACAGCTTTTACAAAAAGAAGAAAATACTAAAAACATGTCTAATGCAACACTGCATCTAATTTCCCACTACCTCCAGATTGTGTCTAAAAGCTCCTAAACTTCTTAATGACACAATATGTTAAAATTGCGTTCCTGTATATTTAGATCTCAGAAAGATCTCATCCATTTTATAACCCCAAGGAGGGCTTACCAGCAAGAAGGGCATATATGTGTGTGTTGAGGGATGGAGGAAGTGTGAAGTGCTACATCTATTCCAGAGACTGTGAATTTTCATACGGGGATAGGAAACTACCACCTTGTATGGTATCTTTTCACTCACCAAGGCAATTACAAATCCAAATTCCCATTTTAAGCGCTGATCAATGGTATTTCAGTAAAGGAATAGAAGGAGAACAGAAGAAAATGCTTTTCTAGACACACCTGTGATCAACTCTAAGCCTTAAGACTAGTCTATAATTTGATGATACTATCATTTAGGTCTTTATGCATTCAGAGAACATGAGCAATTCTCTCTGAAGCTAAACAATACATTCTAGCAGTGGGGGTAGAGAAGATATTCCATTGAACTGTAAAAACAACATGCTTCACATTTTGTGAATTCACATGTGACTATAATATGACTAGCACCTGAATGCAAAATGTCTATGAATTGGCATAGATTTTAATAATGCTTAGCATGTTATTAGTTGGCTAAGCTCTTCTGTAAGATATTCTAATTTTAAAGAGAACACTTCCTCAATCCCCTTTTACCTCTCCCTTATGAAGAAACAAGTGATCCAGAATATTATTACTGTAACTGAAGTCTCTCCATTTAATCTGTTTATCTTTTTTTTTAACCTTATTCTGAGATTAGAAAGTTTCTTTGTCCAAGCAAATTTTGTGTGTGAATGGATTTTTTCCACATCTTCATAAATAGTTAACATAAGTACAGTCTAGAGAGATATCTGTCTTACATGTTTTTCTGCTATCTTGGGCATTTTACCTTATTGATTATTTGTGTTTGAGAAAGCACTAGTTTGATCTAATTTTCACTTATTCCTTTTTCAGTGCTGGAGGATCTACAGCAAATTTTGTACATATTTTAGAGAATATGTGTTTCTTTTAAATTAGCACCTTTTGACCAACTAGGTAAATAAAAACTCTGTATAATATCTTTTACTACTCTTAATTTTACCTATTATAACAGAAATTTACCTAGCCTAGGCCTTTTGGAAAAAGGAATATTTTGTCCTCCTTGTAATACACTGATAGTTTCCTATTTTTTTCATGCTAAAAAAAGAAATCTGTCAAGCTTTAATTCCCAGCTTCTCTCTTAATTTACACCTGATTCCTTCATTAAAGGCTGCACATCACTCTCCAGTTCTCAAGGAGAGCACTTGATTTTAATGAAAAATTACATATTTTTGTTAGAGCCTTAGTTACTCTGTTCTTCCCTTGATTTGGTCTGAGAGATTTGTCACAAATGAATCTTCTGTTTTGTTCCTTAAAACTCCTTGTCTATCTTTCTTCAGTCATACACGCCCCACCGTCATATTATGTGAGGTAACTGTGGTAAACATTTTCCATCATTTTTATTTTAAAAAATTGTGTGAAAAGTTTCTTTGCATTCTCTCTGTGCCCTTTGTCCCCATCCTTCATCACCTAACATTCCCCTGGATTCTCTTGAATGCAAACATTTGAAATCATTTCACTGTCTTTCACCAGCATCCAACAAGGTCAAAAAAAATCTGTGAATACTAGCCCCTAAATATCTCTAGCATCTGTTTCCTTTGCCCACTTTCAGTTGTATTATTCACCTATAATGATAGCTAATATATTTTGCAAAGTTGTAATGTAGTAATGCAGTTTTATTTTCTTATTTTATTTTATTTCATCAAGTCATTGTATCATTATAACAACTCTGTAAAATATCTACTATTATTTTTCTACTCTATAGATGAAGACATTAAGGTACACATATCAATTAGGTAATTGCTTAAGGTCTCCAAACCAAGGGAGAAATTATATTTGAACCTGGCAGAATGATTACAGAGCCTATGCAACATGACTTTCTTCTTGCTTTGACTATTGAAAGATGCTCCAAAGTGTTCTTCCAAACCATAATTTTACCCTCAAACCTTTAACCCTCCACAAAGGCACTAAGCTGTCTTTCTGAAACCAACTCTGAACAAATCATCCCTCTGCTTAAAACACTTCAGCAGCTTCCCATTTTCTACAGGGCAATGCTCATTCTTTTTGATCAGCACGGAAGGCCATCTGCAATCTGACCTAATCTCTCTCACCCACCCCATTCATCCCACCATTTCTACCCCACACTGATGCTCCAGTTACCGGAAGCATCACCCTTCCTTGAAGCCATGCCCTTCCATGTCTTTCTACCTAGTTGCCCTCTGCTTGTAGTGCTTTTTGCTGAACTAATTGCCTTGCACACTCCTGCTCATAGTGCTGCATTCTTGGTGTATGCCTAATCATAAATGTCACCTCTTCTATGGAGAATTCCTGAAATGGCTTGTCAGAAATCATCTTTCCCTCCCCTGAGTTGTCTGAGAATTTTCTTTTTCACTCTGTTGGAGCAATTATTTGTGATCCCTTTCCCTTGATTATAAATATGTCAAGGGACAGAATCACATCTTTGAGATCTTTCTTTGTCTCTCCAGTTACCACTATATAATGTGGGTACCTAATAAATATTTGTCAAATAATGCCCAAATCCTTCTCCCCATTCATTATCTTTTAAATTCCATTAATTTTCCCTTAAATAAAAATCATGTGCTTGAAGATATTATCCAGCAATATTTAATAGAAATATTAACTTTCAGTCAGAGAGAATTTACATCCTGAGGGATGCTAGCTGATACTTTTTCCCCTTAGATCCTTTAGAGTCCCTGTCACTGAATGTCCTGATAATCTTCCAGTTACTAACCCTGTAGCCCAGCAGTCCTCAAAATATATTCTGAGGACCACTGGGGCTCCTGACACTCAAAGGCCTGTGAGGTCAAACTCTTTCACAGTAACATTACAAACGTATTTGCCTTTTCACTCTTAATCTTCCATGAATGTCTAGTGGAGTTTTCTAGAGGCTACTTGACACATGATGATATTGTCAATCCATGGCTAAGGGAACATGTGCTTGCATATGGTTGTGTTTTAAAATTTTCTCAGTTTTCATATCTAATTCAATAAATATTGATAGATACACTCCCACATAAAGAAAATGTCTTTGGGATCTTCAATAATTTTTAACAATATAAATGTGTCCTATAGCCAAAACTTTGAGAACCACTGTTCTAGTAGTATGCTGGTTTATAGTGAATCCTAGAGTGCTGATAAGAATGGCATATAGAACAGAATCAAAATTCTGAAGACTGAATGTACACTTTCATTGTAGATTTTTAGTCTCATAGTGTATTCAGAAATACATTTTATTATACTTGAACAATATTGCCAGAAACCTACTTTCTGGAAACAATGTTGATTGTGACCCAGGATATCGTGTATTTCTCTTTTTATTATACTAATTACTGAACTGTTCTCTGAAATATGTAATATATTTTTGTTCATGCAACAGAGAAAATTTCATAATTTCTGAAGTTTTTTTTCATTTAGTCTGAAGGTACAAATTTTTCCTCAAGGTTATACCCTTTTCAACCAGCTCCCCCACATTCTACCATTATGCACATTTTAAAGTGAATTATCGTGTCCTTATGTCTTATGTTTTCTCAGAAATGTAACAAGAATGAATGTGTAAAAAAAAGTCTATTTTAGGATGAACCTTTATGTTTTTTTTCTAATAATCCAGATTTAAAAATTTATGATTTTTCTTATGTAATTTCTTCTTTCACTAAGGCATACATGGAAAGAAGTGCTAAGAAAGATTTCTACTCATTTCTACTTTCTAAAAATATCATGCATACATTCATCTTGGCTAATCTTTCTGTATGTTTTAAATAGATTACTTTATAACATTTTGACTGAAATAATAATTCTTTATGAATTTTTACTAATATTAAACTCATGTGGGGAATAAAATGCTTACAAAGGATGTTCGTTTCTTTTCATAGGGGTACATTATAAAACTTAATCTACATCAAAAGAATCTTCTTTTGACAAAATTCAACAAAAATAATGAATAATTAGGAAACTTAAATGTTTGATATCATCTGGGATTTGAGGGAGCCATCAAAAAAAATGTGTATTGATTCTAGCACAAATGTAAGAAAATTAATTTCCTCTCACATTAACATTCTCATGGAAACATCTAACTTTTGAAGATGCAGCTCAATGGAGTAGGGGAAAGAATTTAAAAATCTGATCATGAAACCACCTTGAGATAAGTCTTGTCAAGTCTGAACCTTCCAGAATTACACCTAATTCTCAAGCTCATTGCCATGATACATTTTTTTACACATAGCTGCCCTTTAGGGCTCTGCCCAAACCCATATAGACACCCTGTTGTTTCTCACATTTTCTTATAATTTGAAGAGATAAATGATGCCAGCTGGCTTCTGTTTATCTCAAGGCAAGATGATATTCAGCTCTTCAAAGACTTGGTACACACCTCAGAAAACTTGCCAGGAGAAAGAAATGAGGAGTGATGGGGGTGTGTGTTCAATTGAGGAGGGAGGAAGTATAGAGGAAGAAATACCTGAATCAGGTTGCTGTAGTAACATTCTCTGGGGATTTTATAGCCAGATTAGCAATAAAACTTATAAATCATAAGTGAGGCATATGGAGAAATACTGAAGTTAAATATACAAATTTGAAAAGGAAATATCTAACATATTTGGGAAATTTTTAACTTCATTTTAATTTAGTTGAATCACTCATTTTCTCAGCTGGACAGATAGATCGTTTGGAGAAAGAAGGTGGAAGAGTCCTATAATTAAAACAAATTTTTAATTTGCTTTTCTTGTAGAAAAATCTATTTTAAAATAAATGAGTATATGTGCAATTGAATATAAACAAACAATAATGCATACTTCTTGAGTGCTTAATGTGTGCCAAGCACTCTTGTGAGGGTTCATGTTGAGAAACTAATTTAAAGCTCACAAACACCCAATGCTATAATTATCATTATCCCCATTTTATAAATGAAATGAAGAAATCGAGGCAAAGAGAATTTTAATCCTTTTCCCGAAAGCAAGTGGTAGATCTGGGACTTGAACCCAGGAAGTCTTGATCCAGAGACCATAGCCTTAGTGACTACCTATTGTAGTAGTAGACCATGTATAATGCCAAGACCATGTATAATGCCAAGATGAAATTTCTTTTGCAACTCTTTTACTGTGTGTTTTACAGTCTAGAATTTCATATGTTTGAATGCCTATTACTTTTAAGTATTCTTTATTGTTCTCATTTTCATCACTTAGATCTTCTTCTTGTGTTGAACAAATCAAGAAAATAAATCTTGTAACAAATTCCACAGAAAACTAGTAGACTAACAAAGATAATTGTGGCTGTGAATCCATTTTTGTAGTGATTAGATCACAGTCCAGCAATTACCACAATATAACAAGTGTTCCATGGTGTCTTCATTCACATGTTTTTAAAGTTAACATTTAAAATATATAAAGTTCATTTTAAAAATTCTTTGTAATTATAAAAAATTACATGCTTATTGTAAAAGTTCTAGAAAATACTGAAGTAGGAAGGTGAGATCCCATTCTGAAAAATCAGCTTCTGTTACTGTTTGTCTGTTTACACAAAGAACCGTCTAAGCCTCAGAACTGGTTAAGAGCAGAATGAGGAGTGTCTATATGTCACTGGAAGTAGAGAACCAGAAGACGGGGAGACCACTTAGCCCAATCCACAGGTTACATACTGTCCGTGAGGTGCTGGTAAACCTGATCTCAAGGATATGGGGGGAGTCCTGACTTGCAGTGTTTGTGAATTTCCATGGTGTAAACAATCCCACCATGGCCACTTTCAAACCATCACCACATCACTGAATATGGAGTTAGGCTAGAGGCACACATCAGCTGTTGAAAACCAGTGGAAGCCAGACCTGGTAGCACACTGACAGTGTTCTCTCAGATTCTTGCTAACTCTACGAGTTTAGGACTCTCTTAGCCAATATTTTATAGCTCATATCTCCTGGAGGAACTTATTTTCCTTCTCTTCTTGCCAGGGCCATTGCATTTGCCTCCCAATTGGTTCACCAACATAAACCTGGTCTTTCTCTTATTTGTCCTTCACAAGGTAGCCAGGGTGAACTCTTAAAGATACAAACTTGAACATACAAATGCTATGGCTTTTGTGGTAGGCTGAATAATGGCCCCCAATTATGTCCTTGTCCTAATTATTAAAGGCTGCACATGTTGCCTTATATGGCAAAAGGGACTTTGCAAATGTGATTAAGTAAGGATCCTAAGATGGGTAGATTATCCTCCTTTATCAATATGGGCCTGACGTAATCACAATAGTCCTTATAAGAGAGATGCAAAAGAATTCAGGGTCAGAGCAAAATGTGATGTGATGACAGAAGTAGAGACTGAAGTGATGCACTTTGAAGATGGAGGAAGGGACACAAATCAAGGAATACAGATGACTACTAAAACCTGAAAATTTAAGGAAATACATTCTCCCCTCTGAGCCCCAGAAAGAATCAGATGTGTCAACACCTTGACTCCTGCCCAGTGACACTGAGTTTGAATTTCTGACCTGAAGAACTGTCAGGTAATAAATTTGCATTCTTTTAAGCAATTAAGTTTGCGGTCATTTATTGCAGCAGCAGTGGAAACGGATACAGTGTCCTTTCCTTGAGGTAAAGACAAAATCCCTTTGAATAGCCTATATCTCCTGTATAGTCTTGCCTCTACCTGTTCTCTCATGTCAACTCATCTCACATGCTCTCTTGTTCTTTCTGTTCTAGCCCCACTGTTTTTCTTTCAGTCCACCATATTCGCCATGCCTTGGCTGTCAGAGAGTCTTTTCCTATGCTGTTACTTCTGCCTTGAATGCTTTTTCCTTTATTATTTTTCTAGTTAATTCCTAATCTACGTCAATTTCAGCATCATCTCTATCACCTCTCTCTATCTCTGTCTCTGTCTCTGTATCTCTCTCTCTCTCTCTCTCATACACACATACTCACACATATACACAGAATAGTATCTTGTCCTACACTGCATTTATAGCAATTAGAATTTTACCTGTGTTTGTATAATTTTTTATTTGTTTATTTCTCCTGCAGTAGGTAAGGCCCATGCTAGTTCTTAACTTATGTTTGTATCCTAAGGGCCTGATTTATAAGAAACACTTAATAAATATTTGGTATATCACCGAACACTTCCCAGATCATTTCTCTCTAACAACTGTAATCAATACACTCTGTTCTTTTTTATCACACATCCAGCCAACATTTACCAAGAATCAACTTTACGCAAAATCCTAATCTCATATATTAATGCAATTTTTCTAACAATGAAAATTATAAAAAGATAGTAATAACAGCTAATTTCTAGTGAAAATTTAGTATATGTCAAGCATTGTAAAAAATGCTTTAAATACACAACCCCATCTTACTACTGTAAGATGAGTGTATTATAATTAGCACCTTTAAGTCAGAAAAAAATAGGCCTTAGAGTATTCGTGTAACTTCCAATACACCATATGGCTAGAACTAGATTTAGTATGTAGATCTGGCTGGCTAAACTTTTATTTCTTAGCACAATATTATCATTTGTCCTTTCCAGGCCCCATACTTGTTTACAAGAAATATTTATGTATTTGTGCTTATTTATTAATGTATTCTCTTTTAGCGCATTCTCATTTCCTCTCTATCTCTTTTTTCTTTTTTCACTCAGCATTCTGTTTTTAAGAACTATTTATATTGCTGGAATACATACGATTCATTGATTCTAACTGTTATTGCATTTTATTCAACAATACATATTTATCATAACCTTATTCACATTGCCAGTGAGGGCTAATTCTCCACCAATATCCATTCCTCCATCTTCCTTTAGCAGTGGTGGACAGCTGAGAACATGAGTGCCCAGCCAGAAACTACGTTTCCCAGAGTCCCTTGAAGCTAGATGTGGTCACATGACTTATGTTCTGAATAATGACATGTGAGTATCAGTAATTTCTCAGACTTTTAGGTTGTGCTCATAAGTAGGAGTGATGTACCCTCTGCTTTTCCTTCCTTCTCTTCCCACTGGCAGGATACAGAGCCTTTATTTTAGACTACAAAGTAGAAGCATGTATTGAGATAGGAGAGAATCAAAATAGAAAGCATGACACTATGGAGCTGCCATTATAGCTTTAGACTACTGAAACGCAGATGTTTATTACATGAAGATGTACACATCCTGTCTTATCTAAGCCACTGTTATTCTGGCTTCTCTTAGCATAGCTGTACTGATAGTCAAACCAATACATTTGTCCATTCCTCTGGTGGAAGACATTGAGTTTGCTCTAACTCCCACCACTTTACTAACAATGCTGTATAACATCTTCATACATTCATTCACCTTATGACTCTCTATAAGACTTGATCTAAGTTATATACCCAAGAGTAAAAGTCATGGTTTACAGGATTGTCTAACTCAATGACAAACTGCCAGATTGCTTTGCAGAACAACATTTTGTTCTTAATCAAATGCTTTCCTCTTCTGAACTTTCTCCACTCAACTTTTTCCTTTCCTTTCAATATACAACTTTAGTAATCTCAACTCTTTCTTGGTTTAAGTACAATATCTACCAAGGAATAACAAAAGTGAATAGTGTAAAATTTATGGGAATACATAGAGAGGTAAAATTTTCCAAACTCAGTTGGTCAGCATGGAAATGTTCTCTAGTAGCCTGAACTTTAGGTCGATATATTATAATATTATAATATAATATGAATATGCTATTTATTATTAGAATAGATTAATTTTATAATTCTTTATAATTTTATATCCTGACATTATACTCAGAAACTAATATCTCTTTCACTGTCTTGGGTTATTAAAAACTATGTCCATCTACCCATTAGGATGGCTACTATCAAAAAAACAGAAAACAAGTATTGGCGAGGATGTGGAGAACCTGGAACCCGTATGTACTATTGGTTGGAATGTAAAATGGCACAGATGCTGCAGAAAATAGTATGGAAATTCCTCAAAATATTAAAAGTAGAATTGCCATATGATCCAGAAATTCCATTTATGCCTCTGTGTGTGTGTGTGTGTGTGTGTGTGTGTGTAATCATTACAGTTAAAAGTCTGCAAATAGTCAAAAGTGAGATATTAATCTAATTACCCAATTTTTCTATCTCAAACCTACTAGTATTTAGCAAAGAAAGCAGAATTTCTCATAAATTTGCATTGGGAAGCTGACTGGTTCACTGTTAACCACTTCAGTGGATGATTCATCCCCTTAAGGGTCTCAGCATCTCCAAGTTGTCATCACAAGTACTAATGCTTAAAGCTAGAGAGGAGGTTAAACTCCTTGCTAATCTGATCATGAGGCAGACCGCTGTACCTTATGTCCGCAGTGTTACACACTTAGAGCTCTAGTTATAAATGAGTTCTAATCACTGGGCAATGGGCTGGCTACTTCTAACTGAGCCTTAGTTGAAAGAAAAAGTCATAACTGTAGAGATTTTTATGTCATTGGTGGTCTGGATTATGACTCAGATGGAGGTGATCAAATAGATCTTTTCAGGACTGTGTGATAGCCTCCAACATTTTGGCCTCATGTCTGAAGACCTTTTTTTTTTTT
>NW_011889054.1:1793053-1795231 GCF_000151845.1 Pteropus vampyrus | reverse complement strand
TCACTGGGCAATGGGCTGGCTACTTCTAACTGAGCCTTAGTTGAAAGAAAAAGTCATAACTGTAGAGATTTTTATGTCATTGGTGGTCTGGATTATGACTCAGATGGAGGTGATCAAATAGATCTTTTCAGGACTGTGTGATAGCCTCCAACATTTTGGCCTCATGTCTGAAGACCTTTTTTTTTTTTAAACAATAAATAGGATTTGACTCTACCATAAAGTTTCATACTAGTATTTCCCCAAGGCCATCCTATGTTTATATATATATATAAAACTGCTGTAGGAAACCTCTTATAATAAAAGTTGTGAAAATTTTTGAGTTTGTAAATGAAAAAAGACAGTCCCTATCTCTCCTCATAAGCAAATTCTTCAAGTCCCACTTCAAGGTCCACAATTGCCGTTATCCTCTGTATTAAGGCAACTTCCTTTGTCTTTACTCTAGATCCTTTCATCACAATTGTCTTGAAATGAATAAACACTTTTTTTCTCATTGTTACTTTTTATACTCAGCTCCTATACACCTTTCCAGTCTTATCTCTCAGCACCCCTGCCTGTGACCATTCCTTTTCCCACTCCTGCAGCAATTCTTACCTTTTTGAGAGTTGTCTAAACTTCCCACTGCATGATTCTTTCTTGTGCCCGTGCACATAATGCTCCCTCTTCCTGGAGTGTTATTCTCTTCGCTATCCCCATCCCTCATACTAAGCTCATTTCTATTTATCACTTGGACTCAGGAAGAAGGGTTAGTTAGAAGTTCTGAAGGTTTAGTCTGTGTGTTCAAGTCTCTCACCTTCCAGACAATGTATTATATCTCTCTCAGAAAAACAGGGTGAATTCTGCTTCAAGCAGAACATTTCCTCTGTAATTGTTTAATGACAGATACCATCGTGCAAACCAAAGAAAAGTATATAGGTAAATGAACAATAGTTCCAAACACATTCTAAATTCCTGGACAACTATTTTTTTTTCTGCTGGCTTCTAAATAAACACATCACCAAGGCTGATATTCAGCAGGTATGCACTGATATTGAACTATTCTGTACCAGTTGGTAAACAGTTGCTGTCCTGACCCTGAGTGTCACCCCCAACTATTGCCTTGGCATCTCATCTTGGATAATTCTAAAAACTCTCCTGCAGCTAAAGGTTTAAAGCCTGGCCCAGAAGGGGGCCTACAGAATCCAGCCCTAGACTCCTGCAGGTGTCCATTCTAATTGGTTGGCACCACACTCCTTATTAAGATATTTAAATATCACTCCTACAGATCACCAAATTTGTTCAAGCTTTGAAGAAGCAATTCCAGGAATCCTCTGTTGATAGATATAATAACAATGCACAATGAGATAAGCTGAAAATCAAATTTTCAGTTAGAAAAATATTCAATGTAGCATTGTGTCATAAGCCAAAGGGACTCAAGAGTCATGTTCCAAATACCAAGGAAATACAGCTAGGACTGGAAAAATGAATGTTTTAAAGTTGACATCTGAAATGATTTAATTGAAATTATCAAATAGGATAAATAGCTTTCATCATCAGAAACTTTTATTTACTGTAGCAGTTAACATGCGTAGGTGTTAAAGCACATTTTGGTTTAGTATTTAATAACTTGTCAAGTACATATTGAGCTTTTGTGAATTTTGATGCATCTGCCATATGTAGGAGATAATAATTACAGAGAATTTACAATTGGGGCAGTCCCATCATAGGACTTATTGGCATAATTAAGGATGGTAATGAAAAATAGAAGTGGAGGCAAGATGAGATACACAGAGATTAGAAAGATGACTTCGAGTCATATAATAATGCTTCTGACTGTTAGAATATTAAATAAATAATATTGCTTCCATTATTGGGATATTTGTGAAGAAATAAAAAGAACTATGAAACAAATATACCAGAAATGAATAAACTGCAACAAAAACACATATACACAGAGAAATAAGTCAATAAACAAATGTTCTAGGACCCATATTTGTTTAAATAGAATCTACACTGACACTGGTAGGAGAAAATTAGGATAGTGTGTGAAGGGGATTCTCATCTCAAAACACTATTTTTGAGTTGGGTAAAGGAAGTAGATGGACTACTGAAGAAAAGGTGTGACTTTTGGAACCCAAGTGGACATATCAAGTCTATGAAAAGTTATTGAGATTCTATGCTGGCACTCTGTTTAGCAGAGAG
>NW_011889054.1:1781182-1792203 GCF_000151845.1 Pteropus vampyrus | reverse complement strand
ATTTACAATTGGGGCAGTCCCATCATAGGACTTATTGGCATAATTAAGGATGGTAATGAAAAATAGAAGTGGAGGCAAGATGAGATACACAGAGATTAGAAAGATGACTTCAAGTCATATAATAATGCTTCTGACTGTTAGAATATTAAATAAATAATATTGCTTCCATTATTGGGATATTTGTGAAGAAATAAAAAGAACTATGAAACAAGTATACCAGAAATGAATAAACTGCAACAAAAACACATATACACAGAGAAATAAGTCAATAAACAAATGTTCTAGGACCCATATTTGTTTAAATAGAATCTACACTGACACTGGTAGGAGAAAATTAGGATAGTGTGTGAAGGGGATTCTCATCTCAAAACACTATTTTTGAGTTGGGTAAAGGAAGTAGATGGACTACTGAAGAAAAGGTGTGACTTTTGGAACCCAAGTGGACATATCAAGTCTATGAAAAGTTATTGAGATTCTATGCTGGCACTCTGTTTAGCAGAGAGAGGGAAATCAACATGCATATAGCATTATCCTGACCTTAAACAATCCGTAATTCAGTAGAGCAGACAAAGAAACACAAATCTTTATAATCTGGTTCCGGGTGTAATGAGTGAGGCAATAGCTATGAAGACATTCATTTTAACTGAGAATCACCAGCAAAAAAGACATTTTGAGTATAAATAGGGGCAAATGAGAAGGGGTCTCACTAAACAGAAAAGACAATATGTGATTTAAAGATGTAAAATTATTTACTTATAGTGATGGTGGACTAACCAGTCATATACAAAATCTATACAAACCATGAGATTTAAAGCTTTTTTTTTTTTTTTCCCAAACCATAAGAAACAATTCAAGGTGAATTTCAGAGTATCTCTACAATATTTTAGAATAAAGTGTTGTCAAGAGACCAAATTGTCTCTTTGGTCATAATCCCTATTGCTGCAACACTCGACTGGCATATCCATCTTCAGAGCATCCCCTGCCTTGAGAAGTGCACAGTGAGAACTGGTATCTGTGGTTCTGGAGGTGAACGGGCAGAGTGGGATAGGGAGAGAAAGGGTGGAATTGTAGCTTCTTTATAAGAGAGAAATCAGGCCGAGAGAAGGAAATTGGACAACTTGAAAGGCAGCTGAGCTCTGGCACCAGAGAAAGTGCAGACTATACTGTCTAATGCAGTCAGTATTGACCGAATGTAGCTATTTAAATTTAAATTAAAGTTGAATGAAATTAAAAAATTATTTCCTCAGTTCACTTACCACATTTCAAGTGCTCATTAGCAATAGTGACTAATGTCTAAATACTGATCAGCACAGATATAGGACATTTTCATCATCACAAAATAACTTATTGGACAACACTGGCTTAAAATTGAGTGAAAGGAAGAAGATATTAATAAAGAGATAAGCAGTGATAAAAATGAAAACGAAATAGAACCTAGACAAAAATCTTGAAAAAGATTTTTAAATTATTTAAGATTATTAGACCTTGAAGATGGATAGGACCGACTGAGTACCTTTTTCTCTTTTTAAAAACTATCGTCAAAGGAGGGATGAGACAAAAGCTAATTATGGAGTCAGGAATACATGACATTCATGACCTGTCAATCCAATGTCATAACGAAGGATGAACAAATGACAAAAATAGTTAAGAATACATTTCCTCCTCACAGTGAATATGCTGTTCCTAGCTGTGTGATCCTCAGCTGGATCACTTAAATGATTTGGGTTTACCTTGTGCTGTTAACTTCACTTAAAGCAATGGTTTAACAATCAAATGAGATAAAGCCTGTAAAAGTTTGTTATAACCTGCATGACTCTATGTAAAAGTTATAACTACTCATTCTGACATATTTAAATTTTGGCATCTTTATTAACTTTGTCTCTCTCATCGGATTATAAAAGTATTTAAGGGTTAAAATGCAATATAAATGACATAGTTCTATGTAAAATTATTTTTTCTTTTCTGACAATTGAGTTATCATTTTTTACTGTTTTCTAACATTTCTTTCTCATTAGATTATAAAATGTTCGAAAGCAGAAACTCAAAGACAGTTCCTCATTTCTAATAATGCCAGGTCGATAATTCTCAGAATACTTATTAAAATTATTTAATTTTAATAATTTAGTAACCCATGTGGTCAAACATTTCATGGGTACTACAGACTGTGTACCTCAGGAAGCCGCAGCCTTGAGGTGGATATTAGCATGCAAGATATTTGTTAGGAAGTTTTGGGGGCATGCACCTGTAGAAGGAAGGAAGAGGAAGCATGACTGGACAAAGAGTGAAGCTGAACAGCATTACAGTACTGACTGAGTTGTTAGTAAACCCAGACTGATGGAATAATTCTTTAGATTTGAAGTTAGGAGGTCTCAGTAGCCCTGTGTTGATCAGTGTTTAGTTGTGGGCTCTCCCTGGCTGAGGTGTGATCTCTGGGGAAGAAGTTGTTTGCCACCAAGGTGATATCCAAAGAGAGCTGACAGCCAAGGCCCAACTTCTGGCATTGCTCCCAACTGCTAGGGGGGATAGTGCTTTTTTCCTGAAGAATGATCTGGGAGGTATATTGGAGCATTCTCCCCAAGGGAGGAGCAGAGTGGGGGAAATACACAAAGAAAGAGAAACTTTATGCACAGATGTTGGGTGAAAATCAGAAGTAATGATTGTCAGCAATGTCAAGAAAAGTGAAGGCTCTAAGAAGGGTTAGCGGCCAAAGGCACGAGATCAAATAGAGGTCAATAAGGCAAAGACTGGAAAGTGCCAATTAGATTTGATGTTAATTACTGACTTTAGCAAAAGCAGATGCAGTAGAAAGGGGAGAATGGAAACTCGATAAGGCCAAATAGAAGAATAGATGCAAGATGCCTATTTTTTCAATGAGATGAATTGTGAGAAGAAGCAGAGAAATGGGGTGGTAATTAGAGCTCTATGCATAACTTTAAAGGAGGTCTTATTTTATTGCTTTGTAGGAAAGCACCATTTTCAACAGTTAAGTTTAGGTGGGGAGTAGGGCAAAATTGATGGAACAGAGTACCTTAGGAAAACATAGAATATGAAGCAGACGAATCTCTTTCTCTGATGTAAGATCTGAGAAGACAAGAATGAATGTGGAGAGAGAGGAATCTTCAGGGACCAGGACAGTAAAGAAAATTGGGGTTGGTCCCTACAGGATGATATCTGTATCCTCTAAGAATAAAGAAAGGAGGTAATCGACTCCATTAGACTGAACTTATATAGTTGATTGATTGAATGATTGATAGAACATTAGTAAAATGCATTTTTTAAAAATCTTTTTTAATAAAGCTTCATTCAAAAAACTTGATTTCTTGATACAAATCAGAACAATTCTTATAATGACTAATTCTGGAAAGTTGGCTATTCTACCAAGAGAAATGTAGCTCAGAGAGTTTGAGAAGAGAAGCAAACAGCAGACAGCACACCAAATGGCAGTCTGTGAGAAACGCTGATCTGCTAATATTGGCCATTTTCATACCAGACCCAGAAAATTCCTCCTGAATCTCTTCTTTCCCTTGTATCACTCTCACTTCTCAAAATAGAAGAAATGCATGGGCAGGCCGACTCCGCTGATATCCACTATTTTATACATATAGACATGGCCAACGACTCATTTGTATAGGACTCCCTGGTTGATAAACAATGTCTTTTTAGAAAAGGACTGAATGCAGACTCTAGATGTATTTCAGGAGTCTCCTGAATCATATATGAGCCCATAGTTGGTATTTCCAATGTCTACTGACCCACTTCTAACTCATTCTCAAATTTACGGGAAGTTGTTTTATTTCTCCATTTAAAGAAGGAAGGAAGAGAAGGAGGAAAAAAAGCAAAAAGAGAAGAAAGGACGGAGGAAGAAAAGGAAGACAAGCCACGGTTCAATATAACATAACACTACAGATAAGCATTAACACAATCCTCCTCCATTCCACTTGCATACTCTTTCCCCATTTACACCCCTCACCTACCCACCTCTGCTCCTGCAGCCACCAACACACAGTGTTAACATTTTACCTTTAAGGAGATGTGTTTTTACAACTCCTGGCAACAGATCATTTGTATGCCTTCTTTTCGGTCATTTAAATCCTTAGATTTTTCCTTATTTTCTGATGACATTAAAGTAATATATTGAACAGTAAGATGAATCAAAATGGCAAAAAATTTTAAAGTTAAGATTTCAGACTTTTCCATACTGTATTAATATACGACTCAAAATGTCACTTTAAAATTTGCCCAGTATTTTAAATGAAAGTGAGTGAAAATATGTGATAAATGGAAAAGATAATACAATTCTTTTTTTCACGCCTACAGCACCTGGTCTCCCATCCAAGTACTAACCAGGCCCGACATTGCTTAGCTTCTGAGATCAGACAGGATCAGGTGTGTTCAGGGCAGTATGGCTATAGATGATAGAACAATTCTTAACTGTTAGTCTCAATAATTCATTTTATCACCCAAAGACATGTTACTTAAAATATAACCATAGACTTTGAAACATTTGTATTTAATTGAGGAATTTACCTTATACGTATAATGTTGAATTACTTGTTTTTTTTTCAAGGAATCAATGTTTGTTATTTTATTTTTAATCAAGTCCATATAGTTTAGATTTTCTTCTTACAGATATATTTGCTTCTACATAGATAATTATGCCTGTTCTCTTATCCTACCAATACTGTCAATGACAGCAGGGAGCAAGCAGGCAAGGAAACGTGGAAACCACTCTAAAGAGATTCTGTTCCTTTTTGATTTGGAAAGTACCACTGGCTTTTTTCCTATATAACTAATGCTTGGTGTTTTCTTTTGTATTCAATTTACTAAGAAGAATTTTCCTCTGGTTAGAAACAAAAATAAAAGCTGCCCTTGCTGCTTAATTCTATTATTTATTGCATAGCTTAAAATCTTATGTCACCATGAATCACTTGCATTTTTAAACTTCTAAAGCAATCCAAGTTGTGAATACTGCGGAAGAAGTCTGAAAAGTTTGGTGATTGAGCTGCAAAATCACTGTATGGCAAGTATATTAACCAAAGCAGGAGAAAGAGGAAGGATGAGCATGGATGGGTTTCGAAATCAGGGGACGCCAACTAAATGAACACAGGGACATCAGACTTTTTAAATCTCTGGATTAGGAGAATGTCTTAGGAAATGTAGTTTTACTCATTATGAATTTTAGGTTGTTTGCAGAAATTCTGAACAAGGCCATGTTATGAACTAAATATTTGAATCTCCCAAAAATATTTATGATGAAGCACTAATCCCCAAGGAGATGGCATAAGGAAGTAGGACTTTTGGAAGGTAATTAGGTTTAGATGAAGTCTTAGGCTGGAGTCCTCATGATGGAATTAGTATCCTTATAAGAAAAGACCAGAAGGTGTTCTCTGTGTCTCTCTCTCTGTCTCTCTCCCTGTCTTTTTCTCTCTCTGTCTCTGTCTCTGTCTCTGTCTCTGTCTCTCTCTGTTTGTCTTTCTCTCTCCCTCCCTCCACATTCCCGCCCCCTCTCTCCACCATGTAAGGACACATCAAGAAGGCACTATCTGCAAGCCAGGAAGAGGGCCATCACCAGAATATGTCTGTGATGGTATCCTGATCTCAGACTTCTCACCCTCCAGAGCTGTGAGGAATAACTGTCTTACCGTTTAAGCCACCGGTCTATGATAGCAGCCCGAGCTGACGAAGACAGATTGCCACTCACCAAGAATAAAATTTAATTACTTTAGCATATAATAAAAGCCCTTATAATGTATGTAGAGTGACACTTTTAATGATATCAAATATATTTTTCCTGTCCCATTTTCTTTCCTGCATGTTCTCATCGGTAGTTTTTCTTTACCTATAAGCAGATTTCTTTCACTTCCACATGACCTAATCCTACTCAACATTAATATCCAACTAAAGTGTCTTCTCCTCTAAAGTGCCTTTCCTATATTAACGTCATTTTAACTTAATTATTTCTTTAAAGATGTTATCTTTGAATACTGTGACATTCTGAGATACTGGGTGCTAGGAATTGAAAATGTGAATTTTGGGGATACACAACTCTGCCTACTATATAAGTAGTAGTTATTTCTCTCTGACAAGATAAAATAATGGTTCAACTTAGACTCTGGGGACAGATGACATAAGTTTCAGGACAGGCTCCACTAGTTACTAGCTGTGTGATCTTAGGCAAGATAATTAAGTATTTTATGTCTTGTTTCTTCACCTGTAAAATAGGATATCAATAGAGTATTTTATGAAAAGCAAATGAATTAATCACTAAAAGTTGTTAGAAAAGTCACAGACACAGTAAGAATTCAAGGAGCTAGCTCTTTGTTATTTTATTTTACCATTTAAAAAAATTGAAAAAGTAGAAGTAAAATGACCTATCAAATGTAAAAACAATGACAAAACAAATAAGAAAAGTCAGGTGTCCTAACCCCAAGAGCAATGCTCTTTCTTTCCACCAGAGCATATTAGCCATAGTTTCCTGGCAGAAAACAAGATTTACTTCTGTATATTTAATGAGAGGCTGGCTTATAATAACTTTGAGGGTTAGATTTTATTTTGCATCTTATCAAAATCAGCTTAAGAGACACGGTTGTCAGTTTTAACTCCCTCCGATAGAGTAAACTACTATATCTATCACAATCTAGTCCTGCCTTCTTTTCTTTCTTCTTTTGTAGTCTTATTGAGTACTAGATGTGTGACAAGACTTAGGCTGAGTAATATAGATACATGTAAGGCATTTTTCTTGCCTTTAAGGGGCTTAGAGAATAATGAGGAGTGGGTATATGAGCATATAATTACAGCACAGTGTGATCAACATGCTATGAAAGGGAGAAAGAGATGGCTCTGAGTCAGATTTGGAAGGCAAATATAGGGCCCACATTATGACTTACATGGAACCTAAGCACTTTTACCTTTATCGGTCCCTTTTTCCACATACATAATAACTTAATATTAATATTAATATTATATTAAAACATTTTCTTCAACCGAGAAGGTCACATTTTTCTTCTGATTTTAAAAGAAATTAAAACATATTTATGGGCACCTAAAAGTACTGTGGGCCCTTGGCACTGTGCCTCCTGCAGATAAGTTTGTCCTGGACACCTAAAGGAATGACACAACCTGAATTTTGCATAATGGATAGTTGTCTAGAGCAGTGCTTCTCAAACTTTACAGAACATGCAAATCATCCGGAGTCTTATTAAACTGCAGATTCGGATTCAGTATGTCTAGGGTGGAGTCTGAAATTCTGAATGTCTAAAAGTTCCCAGGTGATGCTACTGGTATAGGGACCACACTTAAAATAGTAAGAATCTAAAGCTATGTTGTCCAATATAGTAATCACTAGCCACATAAGGTTATTTAAAGTTTAATTTAAAGCAATCATAATGAAGTAAAATTTAAAGTTCTATTCTTTGGTTGTACTCATCACATTTTAAGTATTAAATAGCCATGTGTGGCTATTTACTAACTTATTAGATAGTGCAGGTATAGATCATTTCTATAATTGCAGAAAGTCCTATTGGACAGACGTGATCTAGGGGAATACAGGGGAAAGAAATAGGATTTTGGTATACAAATTCAGGGAAACACAACTACAAGAATGTGTTTTTGCGAAACAAAAGAAAAAGCAACATTACAGGCTTAAATAAAATAAAGTCATCTCAATTCAGTCTATTTCTTTACTTCTAATTGAATCATTGCCACAGATGTGTTTGTTATTACTGCTAATAAAAATTCCTTTTAGAAATAAGTTACCTGAATATGTGCTCTCAGATACACCTAGATGAAAGTTTAATCAGACCAAACCATTAGACTTCAAGCTTCTGTTTAAGGTAACATGAATTCAGAATAGAGACTTCAAGCTTCTGTTTAAGGTAACATGAATTCAGAATAGAGAATGTGTGTGTGTGTTTAAAGACTGATGGCGTTCTCTTTTGAACTCTGTTTTAGGAAAGCTAAATGTCCTTTCTGAGTGAAGTGAAATGAATGGTCCCTTTCAGCAGTCCTTGTGACTTCTCTTGCTTGTTTTCCACATTTGTTCCACAGATGTGCTGTGCTGATGAAGTATTTTTCAACTGGTGACTCATTCATTTAATTGCAATCCCTGTTCTTTTTCAAGTTTATAAAGGGAATCGGAACCTAAGAGAAAAGCACATTTGATGTAGTCAACATGACAGGACATATCCAGAGCATCTCTCCCCTTGTGCTCACACTCTAGGTTTTCATCTAAAGTTAGGATCTCAGTATGTAGAAATCTTAGTTCACAACTCCCGGGACCACATCAAACAACAAAACTAACCCTTAATGGTAGCTAGGACCTCAGATTAGGTTGGACAGCTCCCTGTGTTGCTAATTGTCTTTGTGTTAAACATCCCACAATAATGAGGTGTTAATTTTATTTTTCTCATATGGCTCATTAAATCCAGCTCAAATAATGAAACCCAAAGGCTTTGTGCTTTACATACTGTCAAGTGAATCTGATCACTTTACAGTCCATCAACTTTAAAGATTTTGAGTCAGGTTTGGTTCAGCTGGGGGAAAAAATCAGAACCTCCAAAGGAATATGATAGCACACTGGCTGCAGGACATGTGTGAACACAAAGAACACTCCTTCCAGCTTAATGTGCATCTGGCTGGGAACTTCTGTTGCAACCTCTTCAACTTATCACTAAAATACCTATGAAGAAACAGAAAAAAATGAAAATTCTCACTTTCTAAAAACAAAGACTGGTAGAAAAATCTATTAGTTAAGTCTGGAATTTCAAGTTGCTACTTAGATCTAGGTGCTGAATTAAGAAAAATGTACTTGTAGCTCTATGAGCAATGTTTTATGAAACAGAAAATAAATAGGGTAGGAAGCTATTTTGCCTCTCCTCACTATCTGTTCCATGGCAAACAATAAAACCAGGCAGACACTCTTCTACTTTTAGAAGAGAATTCCGCACCTACCATTAATCTTTCTACACCCATTCCAGGACTGAAATACAAACTAATAGAGAGTGTGTGTGTTTGTTTGGGGGAACAGTGAGAGCTAAGAAATTACATCAGTAGCTATTTTGTCCTCAAGTATTAGGTATTAACAATGCAGAAATATGTACATTTCTTTGTATTTTACCAGTTTGAAGAACTACAGAATCAGATATAAGCATAAGAGAAAAATCCTACCTCATCCTGATGAATACCTACAAGATAGTGACAATTGGTGTGCAAGCTCTAGATAGCTACTGTTGTTTAAGCCAGAATTAAAAAGGATATGCACTAGCCCCAAATGGAAACTATGCTCATATGTAGAAACAAAAGTAATTAATAGAAGCTGTCTCTGAGAAAGTCCAGGCATTGGATACTTGAAAGCCACTTTAAAGCAATTATAATAAATATGATCAAGAGTTAAAGGATACCATGGACAAAGAACAAAACAAACCATAAAAATGTGTCTCACTAAACATAGAATATCAATAAAAAGACAGAAATTTTAAAAGAAATAAAAGAATTTCTGGAGTTGTTATCTAAAATAATTGAAATTAAAAATTCACTAAAGTTTCTCAGCTCTGAGAAGGCAGAAGAGTGAATGAGTGAAGTTGAAGATAAATCTATTGAGATTACCCAGTCAGAGGATCAAAGATAAAAAAATTTTTTTAAAAAGTGAAAAGAGAGAAAGAGAAAGGAAGAGAGAGGAAAAGAAAAGGATGAGTATTTGAAGACATAATGGCCAAAAACTTCTCAAATTTGATAAAAAAAAAAACCTTCAATCTACACATCCAAGAAGCTCCACAAGTTCAAAAATGATTAACTCTAAGAGATGCACACCAAGACACATTATAATCAAACTGTCAAAGCTAAAGAGAAGAACTGCAAGCAAAAACAGAAAAGCATCTTGTTATGGACAAGGGATCATCAAAAGTATTAACGGTTGGTTTCTCATCAGAAACCATTAAGGACAGAAGTCAGTGCAATGGCATGTCCAAAGCGATGAACAAAAAAAAAATTCTGCCATCTAAAATTCTATATCCAGTGAAAACATTCTTTAAAAGAATGAAAAATTAATATTTTCAATAAACGAAAATTGAGAATTTGTTGCTAGTAGACCTGTCTTACAAGAAATGTTAAAGGGAATCCAGGCTGAAATAAAAGGACAATGAACAATAATTCAAATCTTAAAAAAAAAAAAAAAAAGAGAGAGAGAGAATTCCATTAAAGGTAAATACAGAGGTAAATAGAAAAGTCAGTATTTTTGTTTGCAATTCCTTTTTTTCCTATGTGATTATAAAAACAACTGCAATAAAACAATAAAACAATAGTATAATCTATATTAGTAAAAAAATAATAGTAAATCTATATTAATGAGTACATTAACATAATTTGTGATAAAAACAACATAAAGAAAGGGTAAGGGCTTTATTAGAGGAAATTTTATACACATTATTATAATTAAGTTGTTATTAATCTAACTTTAGATAGTTACAAATTAACATGTTAATTGTAATCCTGAGGGAAACATTAAAAATAATTCAAAATATATAATAAAAGAGATTAAGGTGAATTAAAATGATATACATGAAAATAACTATTTCACCAAAGAAGGCAGTAATGGAAGAATGGAGAAACAAAAAAGATATAAGGAACATATAAAACAAATAGTAAAACAACAGAAGTAATTTCTTTATCAGTAATTACATTAACAATAAGTGGATTAAAATCTCCAATTAACAGAATGCCATAATAAATAATTTTTAAAATCACATGACCTTTAGCCAGACAGAAAAGGTTGAAAATCACATGATATCACTTATATGTGGGATATAAACCTAAAAGCAACAAATGAACAGGACAAACAAACAGACTCATGGACATGGACAATGGACTAACGGTTACCAGAGGAGAAAGGGGAAGGGGGAGCGGGAAAAAAATAAAATAAATAAATGTTAAAAAAATAATAATAATAACAAAGTTTTTAAAAATCACATGATCTAATCATAACTTGTCAATAAAAGATTTACTTTCAATCTAAAGAGACAAATGAC
>NW_011889054.1:1762803-1780362 GCF_000151845.1 Pteropus vampyrus | reverse complement strand
AAAAAAAAATAAAAAGGACATATTTTTAGCTAGGTCAACCAAGAAAAAATGAGAGAGGATTAAAATCACTAACATCAGGAATTATAGTGGAGACATTACTGTTGTTCTTGCAGAAATTAAAATATTGCAAAGGAATAGTGTGAATGATTGTATGACCAACAAAAAAGATAACCTAGATGAAATAGACGAATATTTCAAAACCCACAAACTATAAAACCAACTCAGAAAAAATAGAAAATCTAGATAGAACCACAAAGATTGAATCAGTAATCTAAAACTTTCCAACAAACAAAAGCTCAGAATCAGATATCTTCACTGGTGAATTCTACCATTTAAAAAAGAATTAATGCCATTGTTTTGCAAACTCTTCAAAAAAATGAAAGAAAGAGTACTTGCTAACTCATTTGGTAAGGCCATTATTACTAAAGCAAAGATAGCACAAGAAAAGAAAAGTACAGACCAATGTTTTTTATAAATATACACAAAAGATCATCAGTAAAACACTAGCAAATCAAATGTCAGTGTATTAAAAGTATTAAATACCATGACCAATTGAGATTTATCTCAGAAATACAAAAATGGTTCAATATACAAATATCCATCAATACAATGCATCATATTAAGTAGGGGAAAAAACCACATGCTTATTTTTATATGTACAAAAAAATCATTTGATAAAACACAACACTCTCAGATGATAAAAACAATCAAGAAAACAAGAATAGAGGAAATTCTGTCAACCTGATAAAGAGCATCTATGAAAAACCCACAGCTAATATCATACTTAATGGTGAAAAACTGAAAGCTTTCCTTTTAAGATCAGGACCAGGAAAATGATGGCCACTCTTATCTTTGTCAATATTAAAAACTTTTGTGTTTCAAAAATCACTATCAAGAAAGCATAAAAACACCCCAGAGAATGGGAGAAAATATGTGGAAATTATATATCTGATAAGGCTCTAGTAATCAGAATATATAAAGAACTCCTACAATTCAGCAAAATGACAATTAATAGATGGTCAAAGAACTTGAATAGACATTTTACCAATGAATATATACAAGTGAAAAAATGTTGAACACCATTAGTCACTAGGTAAATGCAAATGAGATATTACTTCACACTCAGATGGATGGTTATATTTTAAACAAACAAACATAAAACCCAGAAAATTCCAAATGTTGGTGAGAATGTGAAGAAATTACGTTGCTGGTGAGTATGTAAAGTGATGCATCCACTATGGAAAATATTTTGGTCTTTCTTCAAGAAGTCAAACATAGACTTATTATATGACCCAGCAATTCCACTGGTTCAAATTCACAGAGACAGAAAGATTAGTGATTGCTGGTGGCTAGGATGAGGGGCAGATGACGAGTGACTGCTTAATGAGTATGGAGTTTCTTTTTTAGGATGAGGAAAATGTTCTGGAATTAGTGGTGGCAGTTTGCATCACATTGTGCTTATCATAAAAACTACTGAATTGTACACTTCATAATGGTTAAGATGGTGATTTCTATGTTATGTGAATTTTACCTCAATAAAATAAAAAGAAAAAATGAAAAGAAATAGTGCTTATATTTTTAAAATGGCTAAGAAAAACACATTTTATTCAAATAGTAGCCAAAAAAAATTACAGAAACACCCCCTTCTCCCGCAAAAATGAGCATCTAATTGGCATGTTATTTTTTAAGGTGTATGGATTTAATGGAACCACTGTGAATTTTTCCCTAATAGTCACTCAAATTACTAGTTTTTCCCTCTTCCCACCATCACAAAAATAAAATTTGAAATGATCTTCCCAGGCAATATTCATAAGATATTTCTTGGGGTTCTTCCAATACTGAGGCAAATACTGAGTCAATACTGAAGGGAGTACAAATATTCCCAGAATATTAGTACTCTAAAGATCCCCTCTTCTCAGAGTTCACAAAATTTCGATGTTTGGGAATATAGAGAACATATTCTATATTCAAAAAGATAAATTGGGGGATCTTCCTGGGTGGCTGAAATTGCATGGGCAAAAAATTGGTGGCTCTGACCAGACATACCCTTGGTGGGGGTGAAAGGCCATTGTTTTTCCAGCTGTGATCTCAATTCAGTCTTTGGCCCCAGCTGTTCTCTTTCAGTCATAACAAATTGCTACTCTTTGTGGGCAAGTTTAAACATGCCACCTATAAATTGTCTCTGAATATCTCAAGTGGAATATAGTGTTTAGTTCTACTGAAATCTCCCTAAATGTCATATTTTTCCTTCATATAAATGTATACTCTTATTGACAAGAACGATTTCGGGTTAGGAAAAACCTGCTGCTTTATTGATTTCCGAAAGTATTTCTTCATAAAGTCACGGGGTGGTTTGCTTTCACTCAAAAAAGTGAGGTTTTGAAAATTTATTTGTTTAGCTGAATTGGATTTTATCCACTAGGAATAATCTCCATTCTATAATTAGGGGATTTTGGACATATTTACTTATTTACTTTTCTGGTAAAATTTAAGTGATAAGAAGTTCTCTCTTGAGACTATGAGGCAACAGGTGGGACTTTAATTAGACAGAAGAAGACTTTTTTTTATTATTAAAAATAATCAAAAACTGTGAAAGGACATATATAATTACTTTCATCTGTCAAAACAGATGAAAGTAATTATATTTCTCCTGGGAGTAATTTTTAATTGTCATATCTAAAATGTAAATAGTATAAACAATGCTAAACTGTAGTATAACATGTTATAATATATTTTAACATGTTAAAATATATTGACATGTTAAAAGTATCTCATTTAATCTCTTTCTCTTTTTTTCCAAATGAGAACTATAAAGCTAGAAAAGCTTATGTAATTTACCCAACAGTATACAGCCAATAGTTGTTAAGGTTGGACTTGAGTTTTGTTTTTTTGAGGCAGGCCCGGGTTTTTTCGGAAAAAATTTTTCTCATAAGAAAATTGACATTTTATATATTTAAATGACTCAAATCTGAGCTTTATTTTGCTGAGACACTGTAGAGACCAATATTACATAATTCTATAATTCTGAATGTGGAAAAACTTTTGAAACTTTGTATAAAATATCATGGCAGAGATGAAGAGTTGTTTTCATTATAACAGTTGATGTTACCTTCTTACTGGGCCATGCATATCCTAACACTCATCCTTTTTGAAGATTAAAGTCAGCGGTATTCATATATTTAGGAAAGAATATTACAAATATTATGTTTCAAGTTTTCACTCAAGAGAAAAATGAGTACATATTAATTTATGGCTTAGTAATGACTAAAACCATTGTTATTCTTGTATGTTTTATCTATAATAGCAAAATAAATTTAATCCAACATTTACACATGATGACCATACTATTCATCTATGAAGTCATGGGATAGCATTATTTATTATATATAGATCCATCCATGTACAGCACTGTCTTTCACATGTTCATCATAACCCACTGATATACTTGTAAATCAATAATCTCTAGATATATTTCTCTCTGTGTGTACTCATGAATTATCTAAAAATGCTGTGTAACTAAAGGTGAGATCAAACATAAACAACTGGAATGCTTTCTAACTCATGGACCATACTTTCATCAAATCCTAGATTAAAATGTCTATCTTTCAAATAGTACTGAAGAAAAATCTTAACCATTGGATGAAAGCCAACCAATAAATTATTACGATTTCATTTTCTTATCTTTATTTTTTAACTTCTCTTTCCTTAAGTCCAAACATTCCTGATTATCAAGATCTTTTCCCCATTTCTACAGGAAAAATTTATTTTAAAATATATAATTTAAAATAATTTTTAATAAACTAAATTTATGCAGATTGCATTTCAAATTTTAAAGAAGACTGTAAACAAGAGATTGCCTGGGGCAATGGTGTAGGAAGACCAGTTGAAAATAACAGACTGATACCAGACACATTCACTGAAAAGGCATACAGAGCAAGAAAAAGATATCTTTTGGCAGTTAGTAAAAAGAGATACTTTCACAATGATGAAGATGAACAGATATTTCCTGCTTTAAGAATAATGAAAGATTCAATTGTGGCGATTTCAATCCTATGGAATTTATAAAAACTTTGTAAGTAATATTAAAAAGGTATTTAACAAATGGGACAGTGAGGGCTTGAAATCAGATAACAAAAATCTAAAAGCGCTATAGAAAAGTTATCCCAGTGAGGTTGAAAGAATATATATCAAATCACCTTGTGCTTTGAATTTTTCTTTGTAAATCCTTGGTTCATTTGGTATTATGAATAAAATATATTTTTTATGGTAAATGTTCTATCTTTTTGTTAAATCATACTAAAATACTGGCATTTTATTTCTCTGTGAGTCTTAGTTTTCAGGACACACTCAATTTAGAAAATACACTCAACAAAGTTTTGGGGCTGTCAATTGTGTGCAAGACACTTTGCTGGTCACTGAAAGAAATATAAATTTACAAGGCCCCTGTTTTAAAAGGAACTATATATTTTCTAATTGTAAAATTAAAATATGTATCCAAATATTCTCAGCATAAAATAACACAAGACAAGAACCATTTAGGTGTTATGGAAAATAATAAAGGAAGGAATAAATTTTGGTGGTCAAAGAGGGCATTACAAAAATAATATTTGAGATAACTTGAGAAGAAATTGGTTAAGTAGGGATTAAAGAGCTAGGAACTAGAATAAGCAAGGATACAAATGACAGAGGTGCCCTGTTCATAAAATTTCTGGCAGTCTACTTCAGTGGCCAACTTCCAACCACCAGTATCTTTGTCCATTTACTTGAGTGCTTTCTCTGAAGTAGCAGAATGTCACTCTTCGCATAGATATGACTGACCAGAGAGCTAGGGAATTAATACCAGCTATACCCAGCTCCCTTGCCTCTGATGAACCTACACTGCCTCTCAGTTTTCCCAGTGGAATTAAGCACTAGTTGCCTTGCAGTAGAAGAGACTCTATAACCCTTTATTCATGATCTTTTATTGACTGCCTTCTCTTTGTCTCAATTTTCCATTCTCCTACTATTTCCTGAAACTCCCAAACAAACTTGAATCCTTTCCCTAACGTTGTTTTGGAAGAGGCCTAAACTAAGAAATATGAATGAGAATTCCAAGAATGAGAAAAAAATCAAAAAGGTGTGAGAGCATGGTCTATATTAGGATATCACAGGAGATATGACTGGAAAGATAGATTGTACCCATTGGTCCATGATTCAAGCTTTGTATCTACTATATCTCTAGACAAAGACATCATACATTAACTTAGGATGAAAAAATAAAATATATCTTTTTAAATGTCAAATTGTAAGAATGGAAACAGCATCTCTCTATATGGGCATCAATCAATGTCTTGCCATTGATGAATATATATGTCTAGTGATGGAAAGTAGAGTATAAGAGTGGAAGGGGGTTTGGCATGAGGATATCAGAAGTTGCTCTCTTTGATTTCAGTTGGAATGTTGGTATCTCTTTTTTAAAGATAACTAATATATGAAATGTTCTTTTATTATTTAATAGAGATATGCTTTATACAGCACTTTGAACACAGCAAGTCCTCAATAAATATATTCTTAAATCATCTTTTAAAAATGGTTAATTTTTATTTATACCATCTTCCACAATGTACTTTATTTCTTGAGACCATCTTTTAAGCATCATGGTATCTCCTAGATAGATAAAATGTAAAGAGGTAGATATACATTTTCTGTTATGGTTATTGCCTGTAAGTCTTTGAGCAAATGTCTTCCCTCTTTGTTTAACTTATATATGTTCAAACTTAATTGTCTTTCCCAAAAGTTTGAATATACCTTGATTTGATAAATACCAAATTAACATCTATTAGTACCTTCATACATATGCATCAAAAAATATTATCAAATAATCTGTAAACATTGTTCAAAATGATTAGAGAGAGCCTAGATGATACTTTGGCTCTCAACGGAAATTGGTTTCTTTGTGAACCACTTTTCTTATCCTTAATTTGAAACAATTCTGAATTTTATATCTCAATATTTTCATCTTTGTAAGAAGATAATGAAAACAGTGAAAAGTCAAATATGGATTAATTTTAAATCCTTACCAGAAAACAAATAAAAGCCTCCTCATCATTGTACTAGAAGTTGCAGGTGTTGGTGAGCCTAAAGGGACATCTAAGAATTGTAGGCTTTAAACTTTTCCAGAAATACTCCTACTTAGGAGTATGAAAAGCTTGTGTCATTTTAAAAATTAAAATGTGCAAGTTTGATTTACAATAAAACACCTCCAAAAGAAAGCCAGGGTCATTAGGAGGAAATCAACCCAGGGAGTCATTTGTTTCTATTTGTAGCCTTCACTTTTCTCTTCATCCATTTTGAATTGCTCTTTATATATATTTTAAAGGTCCCTTCTCTAGAGATGAATGATATAAAAGAGGCTGTATTTAGTTGCGGTTCTAGGTAACAACTTTGCACCTCAGTGCCACAAAGGAAGTTGACTCGAATTGTGTTTACCCTACAGAATTTATAAAAGGAAACATATTTATTTTTTGCTTTTTTTCCTATATTTTAAAATTATTTTACATTAATGTTCTTCAGAATCAGTTACAGAAGAGGCAACAACTGTAGCATTATTTCCTTCCATCTTTATTATTTGTGAACATCATTAAACCAAACAGGTAAACAAAACACCCCACTTTATCCCTGTTCATCACTTTGAAAATGAATTCCATGACCAAAGCCACAGCTGCTGACACCAAACAGATGTGTTCTGTCAGAGCCTGACTTGGCACTGCAAGTTCAACTTACCCTGAGTTTATTCTCAGGGCATAACAAGAATAAATTGCTACATTTATGATAATTTCTTTCCAGAAGAGAAGTGATTTTGAATAGAATTGAGTAGAAGATTTACCTCCAGGGACTGACAGGACAGTGACAGCATTAGACATCAAAGTCAACCCCTATACAAGGAAAGGCATTTCTTGAACTTAAAAATGAAAGATAATGTGCCTGGGTTCAATAAACATCCATTCCAACTCCCTTTTTAATACAGAGAAAGCTAAAAGTTATATTTCCTATTGAGTCAATGTTAAAATTCTTGGAGGTGTTAATGGTATTGTGGCTATGTAGGAAAATGTCCTTGTTCTTAGGATATTCATGTTGAATTATTCAGGGGGAAAGTGTCATGATGTGTTCACCTTACTTTCAAATGATTCTGCAAAAACTAAATCATATGTGGAAGGACATAAAGAAAAGCATGCATTTATGAGACGGAAAGATAAAAAAGAAAGGAGAAAGGGAAGTGCTGAATTTAAAAAAGTGAATAGGTAAATGAACAAACATATGTTTAATTTCATGTCAAATGAGAGTTAAATGAGAGTTCATTAAATGTAAATAATTGCTTTTTTTTTTTTTTTTTAAATCAGCCTTAGGAAAAAAAATGTCCTTCAATTCTTAGGACTCTAAATTTTTTACCTAATATCACACTTCTGGAAAAAAGACAATATAAAACAAGTGTTATTTTATCAAATTTCTAATTAAATTTTGTTTCTCTTTATTTGTGCGATTAGTGTTATCAAAAGAACACTGTGATTAAATAGCATAATTATTATAAAAATTAAATAAAGACTTTCTATTAAAAAAAAAGCCTCCCAGATCTCTTGTAGCTAGGTTTCTCCATGTGACTTATATTCCACCAATCAATGCCCTTGCATAAACTTTGATTTCATGTGAGGAGCTAGGTAGAGAGGAGAGCCCTACTTTGCTGGCACAGAATACAGCAAATGTAATATGACTCTAATTTGCAGCTTATTTTCCTGGTCATGACAGAAGTTGTGTGTTTTGCAGTCAGCAGTGGTGACAGCAGCTTCCTGAATTGTCAGCTTTCTCTAAAGGCAAAGCAAATTTAACAATTGCAACAGAAGTAGATCAATTCTGAGCCTAGAAATTTTTCCTGAAATTTGGCTTATTTTTCCTGAGATCTGTCTCCAGCATTTTTAATAATTTTTAACTTGCTATTTCTTTGTTTAAAAATCCCCTTCTGATTAACTAAAGTGAGTTATGTTGTCTGCAATTTAACCTTTATCTGTATACCAGTCTTCCTCTTTAGCCATATAAGGTCAATACTAATTAGAATTTCTAAAACCCCGCCAAATTTATTTTGAATGTATGTTTTTTTCAATCTTTTTTTCCTCAGTCTTTCTACTCTGTCTTATAAAAGAATCAATTAGATTTTGTTTAATTAAATAGATATTTATTGTTCTTAATTATTTTCTCTTCTCCCTTAATGACATATTTCTCCTCATTGACATTAGCTTGACCATCTGATTTGCTTTGGCCAATAGAATATGGGTAGAACATAAGCTATGTATGAGTAGATGCTTTAATAGTCATTAGGTTCTTCCCACAAGAATGATTTGCCTCATAAAAGGGCTGCTCTCTCAGCTTGGAACCCAAAATAGTGAAGCCTCAATGGGATAGAGCTACGGATAACTCAGAGATTAAAGTAATGTGAACAAGACATAAATATTTGTTTTTAAAAAAACAAATTGGGGGTTTTAATGAAAGTTGTGCTATCTTAGGTACAATCTTTGAATTTATTCCTCAGTTATTTCTGTCCCATCTTCTCTAAAATTCTTCTTCTAAGTATATTTTAATTAAATAATCAAGGTCTTTTGTTTTGAACAAATAATATGTGCAAGGAAAATAAATTATCCATTTCTTTATACATTATTCTTATTCTAATAAATATCTTTGGCAATTGTTTCTGTCTGCCTTTTCACTTACCTTTGACTTCTTAGCTTTATCCCAATGTTTGACAGAAAATAGATAATAATATGTTCAGTGCCTGCATAAGTTAATTAATGGGACAATTGGTAGAATGCAGGATTTGGGGATCCATTTCTTTTATCTTGATCCTCTTACAAAAGGTTTTATGCAGAGTTCAACTCCAAATGATGAAAGAAAACAGTTATCAGTGAAATGGGATTTTAAATGCAGATAACTCAGATTTTTATTTTATATTTATTTCTCTTATTATAGACAAATACAACATTACATTTAAGATCTTCCCCATATCTCCTATCAGATCTCCCTTTTAAGAAGAAGCATGTGGAAGATTGTGGTTAGGTTTAGGACTTCTTTTGTTCTTTTGTTTTTTTTTTCCACTTTATATCTCCTTATCTTTTGAAGGATGGTGGTATGTTACAAAAAAATCATGTTGATATTCAAGATGTCATGTTTGTAATTTTATTTCAGTTCTAGAAAAATCAAAGAGATGTGTGGAGGAGTGAAAAATCAATGAATTATAGGTCTGAATTAGATTATTATTATTATTTTTTTTATTGTTATATTCAGGGCATGAGAAGAGGAGGTGGTTGGAGAGTGGGATGCTTTGAGATTCTGGAAGAAGTGCATTTATTGTTAATGAAAAAGTCCAGGGTAGAATAATATAATGGCTTTTTGAAGTTGGATAAAAGATTAAGATCATTAGAGGAAAAGAGGTCAAGGAACCGAGAGTTGGGGAACTAAGAGGAACTTTCATGAACCATTCAAATAACCAGGGATTAACAAAAGGGTAGAGTTTGATGGAATGACAGTGAACATACTGCTAAATGATTCATAAATGCAGAATGTGGCTTGAACATTCTGTTACTGCATATGTGAAAAAATTAAGGGTTAATACTAAAATAATGATAATAAATGTATAATTTCCAAACCAGAGAAAGAAGACATGAGAAAAAAAAAATCACTCTATTGATCTTATAAAGTACAGGAAAAAAAATCAAAGAAGCAAAGAAAAGCATGTCAAATAAAAGAGCAATTTAAGATGGCAGAGATAAGCATGTATGTCAGCAATAATAATAAACATAAATGAATTAAAAATCACCAGGTACAAAGATTCTCAGATTGCTTTAAAAAACATAAAAATCTATGTATGTATTTCAAATATGACACCTTAAACAAAAATCAAAACATTTTAACATAAAAGGATAGACAAAAAGTTACCACACAAAACCTAACCAAAAGATATAATACTGACAAAGTTAATTTCATAAGTTTTGTTATGGATAAATAAAATCATAACAATGATAAAAGATCCTTTGTGTGACTGAATGCTCTCACCTTTTAATGTTTCTAAAGCACTAGCAAAGTTTTTCCAGACACATTGTTAGCTTTCTCTTTAGAGCTCGATTCCTTGAGAGAATAACCTAATGGAAGCATCCTTCTTAATCTAGATAGATTGAGAACTTCCCAAATCATCAAGTCCTGGTGTCTTTTTGTTTTGTTTTGTTTTGTTTTGTTTTGTTTTGATTAAGAGTTCTTCCTCAATCTAACACATTCTTCTTGCATTTTACAATAAGCAACAAGAAGAAACTAAGCCACACCTTCAAACTTTTGCCTGGGAATCTTCACAGCTAAATATTCAAGTGCATCGTTTATAAGCTTTGCCCTTCATGGAACTCCAGGACACAATTCAGCAAACTTCTGCTACTAAATAATAAGGATCTACCTTCCTTAATTCCCAATAACATGCTCCTCATTTTAATTCCTCACTGGCAGAGCCTTTAATGTCATATTTCTACTAACAGACTGTTCATGACAGTTTAGCTACTTTCTTAAACAATATGTTTTCTCTACCATGCTCTTCACTTCCTTCTGAGTGCTTGGTAGCAGAGTTGTTAATTAACATACATATTTCTGCTAATAGTCTCTGCAAAGCAATCTCGGTTTATTCTACCTTCTTCAAAATTCTTTCTACTTCTCACTGCCCAATTCCAAAGCTACTTTCACTTTTTTAGGTTACAGCAGCCCCATTCCAGATACCAAAATAGCAAATTCCTATTGTTGTTGTAAGAAATTATCATGATTTTACTGATTTTAAAAACATAAATTTTTATCTTACTGTTTTAGAGGTCAGAAGTCTAAAATGTGTTTTCATTAGCTAAAATCAAGGTGTCAGTAGGGTTGTAATTCTTGCAGAGGTTCTAGGGGAGAAGCAATATCCTTGCTTTTTCCAACTTCTAGAGGTTGCCCACCTTCTCTGATTTGTGGCCTCCTTCCATCTTTAAAGCCATCAATGGCCAGTCAAGTCTATCTCATTCCACTTCATTCTGACACTTTTAAGGATCCTTGTGATTATATTGTGTCTACCCAGATGATTCAGAATAACATTTTTAGTTTAAAGTCAGATAATTAAAAACCTTAATTTCATCCACAACATTAATTGCTTTGTCAAGTAGCAAAATATGCTCATAGGTTCTAGGGATTTGAACACAGACCTCTTTGAGGAAACCAACATTCTGCCCACTATAGACATGATAAGAGGATTTTTTAAATTAAAGTTAGGTGTTTTGAAAAGACTAGTAAAATGAAAATACATACACAAATCAAGAATGAAGAATGGACAAAGCTCTGGATACACTACAGATTTAAATTTTATAAGTGACTCATACAAAAATATCTGGCAATAAAATTAAAATCTGGGATGAAATTAACAGTTCTGTATAACTATATAAAATATATTATGCCAAAAATGACAAAAAGAAATAGAAAAACTAAATAGACCCATAGGAAAAAACCTATCCACAGAAACATGAAGCATAAAATGTTTCAATGAACATTATAACAAACTTTTAAAAAACAGCTCTTTCTCATGCAGAACTCAAGAAGAACCTAATAGAGGAAGAGGTTTCCAACTAATTTTATGACACTATTAAAGTGTTAATACTACTAAGACAATAATCTAACCTCTCCATAAATAGCACATTGTACACTTGCCTTTCCATATCATGAGTGCTCTGTTAGTAACCCAGATTCAGCCAATTAAATTCATTACTTTGTACTAAAGATCTGCTTCCTAACATTGCTTTTCTATTAGTATGTTACCTTAAGACCTTGTTTTACATCAATAACCGTTACTAATAATACCATAATTTTTATAGCTACACAGGCAAAAATCTTAGCTTTGTCCTTGATTTTCTCTTCCCTACATTCCACTATCGAACTGATCATGAAATCTTAATTCAACTATAAAATGGCTCTACAAAAGACAAAATAGTATTTATCTATTTAAATAGTCATTGATATTCTATAATTTAAACTTTCGATATTGCTTCCTGGGATAGCTAGTCTCCAAAGATGGTCCACAATGGATCACTTTTTCTGATATTCACATATTATGTAGTCTCCTCTCACATTGAACCTGGGCTGGTTGGCCCAGTGACACATATTAACCAATACAATTATAGGACTAGCCTTTAAGAGAACGAGCAGATTTTATTTCCTTTCTTTTAGAATGCTCACTTTTAGGAACTTTGAATCACTGTATAAGAGGTGCTGCCTTCCTGATGGACAGTCCACATGGAAAAACCATATGAAGAAGTCACATGAAGAGGGAGAGAGTTCCAGCTATCACAGTATCCTTGTCAAGCCTACAGATGACTTCAGCTCCAGTCACCTTCTATCCCCATGTGAGGGGCATCACATGAGACCAGAAGAAAGTCTACCCAGTCAACTTAGAGAATCTTAAGAAGAAAATAAGTGGAGGTACTCTCTTAAGCCATTAGGGGTAATTTACTTCACAGTAATACAAACACTAACCTAAAAATGTGTGAAAATAATAACATTGCTTTACCTCACTAGAGTAAACAGCAGAAGCTCAGAGTAATCCAAGGTGAGGCTCAGCTCATCTGTAATTCATTTGCAGCATTTATTCTCTAAACATACCCATATTCTTCATTCCTTAAGTCTACGATCATGTGAGCCTCAGACAGTAAGGTCCTTTAGGCTCGAAGCATGACTGATCCCATATGCCTGTCAAAACCCCACCAATCCTTCAAGACCAGGCTCCATGATTCCCTTTTGCTATGAACTTCCCTCAAAGCTTCCAGAGGAATATGATTTTGTCCATCATCAAATCACTTTGCCTCTCATTTAGACAGTTGATTTAATTTTAATTATCTTTTTTTTTTAAGAATAGATCTTTTTTGTCTACTAGATCAAAATGTACTTCATCTGTACCTCTCAGCAATGCCTTTTAGAAACAGTAGAATATTTGCTAAATAAAAATATAAATCCTCAGTATGCATCTAATTTTTCAGGGTAAAATATGCTTGTGGAGACTAAAGAAAAAGTAATTGAATTTTAGTTGAACAACATTAATTAAGATCAGATTGAATGAAATGAGGGCAATGTCTTTAGGAGCCAAAATTTTCAAGACTATTTTGATATCACATGTTAAAAATTAGCCAATCATATTTATTAAATTTCTCTGGAAGTATTTTTCTGATTTTATTCTTTATTGCCCTACTAAACTAGCAAAGCATCTTTATTTATAATAGTCTAACATTTTAGTGTCCTTGCTCTCCAAACAGCCTTTCCAAACCAGAGGAATCATGGTTGTCTCAATTTGTGTTTCAGAGAATGTTGTAACAAAGCAAAGAATAAACTATAATTATTTTCTGGGTCTTATAATCATAAATATTAAAATCTAAATTAAAATATAACAAAAAACCCATGCTCAATTTCAAATAGAAATAGATGCTCATTTCTCAATACATGGGGGGAAAACCCACAGTTTTAAAGTACAGTGTGAAATGCCCCTCAAAGAATTATGTTACCAGAGTAAAATAATCCTAAACTTAAAATAGTAGTTTTACAATAATTATGAGTGAGGAAAATTGCATTAGCATCAATAGCACAGCTGTTGACACCTCACAACACATGACGAGCTGTGTTGTTGCACAGCAGCCAGAATGAGTGGGAGCTTAATAAGTGCTATCCCTGATAATAAATTAACACCATATTTTGAATATGCACAAAAAATTGACCAACCCAAGCAAAAAAATTTTCACTTTCCCCCATGGAATTTTTCCTGGCAGTAAAATAAATGAAATAGTTATTTGACTCTCTTCACCTGGCACCAGTGAAGAGATAAAATGCTCTAGATAAAATGATGCTATACGAAAGCCTCTGGTTTGTTGCTACTTAAAGCAGCATCTGTATCACCCCAGAGCTTGATAGAAATTCAGAATCTTAGGCCCACCCAGAACTGCTGAGTCTGAATCTGCATTTAAACAAGATCCCCCAGGAAATTGACTTGTACATTAAAGTTTGAGAAGCCCTGCTCTAGTTCATCGCTTGATGGTTTTCTCTTTTGATCCACTTCCCTACAGGGTGTTCTTGCCTGGATAAATCATCCTTTGTATAGGGCAAGTAGGCAAGTGGCTATTTTACAAGGAGAACAATATGTTCATAACCTGCCCTTGCTGTTACTTTCTTCTTCTAACATTGTACCCATCAATGCCTTCCCTGAGTCATCAAGCATGCTGGCCTGATTCAGGACAAACCAAAAGATTTTCATCTCTCTGTGATGATTCATCCCCTTTTCACTAGAGCACAGAGAAAAGAGAAGGCAATGTTGGCTGTTCTCACTCTTCCTTGCCAACTTCCCTCTCCCCTGCTGCCTTCAGAAATAGGGGCAATTAGCACCCAAGGTGAGTTCAGAGAAAACCCACTAGTATTTTTATACATTTGCAAAGTTATCACAGAAACTTTCTACTTTTAACTGAGTTATAGTGGTAGCTTTAAACAGGCACACTACTATCCAGAGGTCTGGACTACTGCAGATGTGGAAATGGTTGAATTTCCAGAGCAAAACAGTCGTTGACTTTGATTGTTTATGTGGAAGAAGAACACATGTCATAAATTATGCTTGACAATGTCAAGTTCAGGTAAAATAATATAGAGCTTAAGTAACTATGATTTATTTTAATACTTCTGTAAGATATTTTTCTGAAAAAAAAATTAACATGCTTCTGATATAGAAGAGTGAGCTTAAAGAAGCTGATCCTCCCACAAAGAATAATCATCAGCCCTGGCCAATATGTAACAAATTGACAAATAAATAAACAAGCAAATTGAAGAAAGGATCTGGAGGAATCTGGAGACTAAAAAGCGAGCATATTTTGAGGGAGAATTGAAACTTGGAGCAAGTGACCCTCACAGAGTGAGTTCCTTTTCTTGAAGCTTTACCCTGAGGTCAGCCACAACTGAAGGGATGGTTAAAGCTATAATTAACACACACACACACACACACACACACATGCACACACTCGTCATCATCATCATCATCATCATCATCATCATCATCTTTTACCCAAAGGAATCAGAGAAAGGAGCTCTAGGTAACTGCAACCACTAGAGAATGACAGAGAAACCTCAGAATGAGAGAGATGGAGAAGGAAATCACTCGCTGGCCTCTGAAACAGGCTTTCACAGGGATGACTGAAAGCAACTTAAGACCTTGGGCTTAAAAAACTGAACGCAGAAATGAGCCATTGCACATCACAGGTGCGATGGCCTACAACTTTCATCTACCTGATTTAATTATCTGGCAAAGCAAAAATAACAATGCCTCTTAGAATAATATAACAGTCCGGATAATCCATAACATAACATTTATAATATCTATTATGTAATCCAAAAATTACTTGACATACCAGGAGCCAGGAAGATGTAACTCATTTTCAAAGGAAAAGACAGTTGATGGATGCTAATACTGAAATTAACCAGCCACTGGAACCATTAGACAAAGATTTTAAAGTCCTGCTATTTAAACTATAATCAGTGAGGTAAAAGAAAATATACTTGTGTTGAATAAGAAGATAAAAAGGCACATAAGTAGGAAATGTGATCAAAATAACCAAATGAAAATTCTAGAACTCAAAATATAAGATTTTAAATAAAAATGTTCACTGAAGGAATATAATAGCAATATAATAGAAATGCCAAATAAAGAGTTGATAATCTTGAAATAGATCAATAGAAAGTCTAACATTTGAAGAAGAGAAAGAGACTGGAAAAAAAAGAAGAGAGTTTCAGGAATCTGTGGGGGCAGTTTCAAAAGTTCTTATATACATGTATTTATCTCAGAAAAAGAGGGGAAATGGGGCAGAATGAGATGTTTAAATACATAATGACATAAATCTTCCCAATTTGGAAAGATATACATTTATAGAATCAAAAAGCTTAGCAAACTCCAAATTTGATTGATTCCAAGAACCCATGCCTGGGCATATTATAGCCAAATAAAGGAAAGTTAAAGGAATTTGTTCTGACAAGGCAATGCTACAAGAAATAATAAAAGAAGTTTTCAGGCTGAAGAGAAATTATACCAGAGGAAAACTCAGATCTTCAGAAATGAAGAAAAGCATCTAAAATTGTAATAAATGATCACACAATGAATTCAAAAGCATAGATAATTATAAAAGACTATTTTATCTCATAAGTTATATGAAGTACATGTAATTTTAAATTTAAAATGTTTATAATGTATTTAAAGCTAAAATTAAAGTCAATAAAAAATTAAAATAAAAGTCTATAAAATATTCAGAAGAAAGTAGGAAAAGCAAACAGAAAAATAGAAAATAGAGGTAATAAATTAAAAAAAACATAATGGTAGACCTAACTCTAAACATAAAAATAATTCCATTAAATGTTAATAGATTAATATTCCAATTAAAAGAAAGATTATCAGAATGAATACAAAAGCAAGCTAAAATTTTATGCACAGAAAATGTTCAAATAAATGCATAGAAAAACATGTGATGCAAATAGGAAAGATGGCTTGTATTAATGTTACATAAAATAGACTTTAAGACAAAAAGTATTATCCAGGATAAAGAAGTATATCTCATAATGATGAGTCAATATAGCTAGAAGATATGTCAATAATAAATGTATATATATCTAAAAAGCTTCAAAATATATAAAGCCACAATTGACAAAATTTAAAAAGACATAAACAGCTGGGAAATCATAGTAGAAAATTTTAACACCTTCTCTCCACAATTGACAGAAAAATTATATTTTAAAACACTAAAGATAATGAGAATTTGATCAACTGATGAATGGGTAAACAAAGGGTGGTACATACATACAATGGAAGATTATCTGGCCATGAAAAATGAATGAAGTTCTGATATCTGCTATAGCATAGATAAATCTTGAAAACTTGACAAAAGAAGTCATTCACAAAAGAACATATTACATAATTCCATTTATATGAAATATTTGGAATAGCAAATCTATACAGATTAGTAGTTGTTTAGGGCTGAGGGAAATAGAAGAATGGAGAGTGATAGCTAAATAGTATTGGGTTTCTTTTTGAGGTGATAAAAAATGTTCTTAAATTTATTTTGGTGATGTTTTCACACATCTGTGAACATAACAAAACCAATTGTACACTTTAAATGGTTAAATTATATAAATCATATCTCAATAAAGCTGTTTTTTAAAAGCAAACAAAATTGATATAGGGGATTTGAATATTAAGAACCCACTTTGATCGACATTTATGAAACAATACACATTTGCACAACCTTTTCTTCATATGACATACAGGTCGTTAACATTTATGTGATAGGAGCTATGATAGACTCAGGGAGTATTTAGATGACTAAGACACAATTGCTGGTCACACGGAATTGAGAGTACACAGAAGTGATCCTCAGTGGTGGATTTTGGATATCAGTGGGGACATTTTTGGTTGTTATAATGATTTCAAGGTGTCATTAGAATCTAGTGGGTAGAGGCTCAACATGT
>NW_011889054.1:1754763-1762033 GCF_000151845.1 Pteropus vampyrus | reverse complement strand
GTCACTGCCTGTATTCCCTGGATTGTGACCCCTTCCTCCACCCTTAAAGCTCACCGCTCCAGTCTCTGCTTCTGTTATTGAATAGCCATTTTCTCTAACATCTAATCTCTCTGCCTCCCTTTTACAAGGACACAAGGGATTACATTAAAGCCACTTGGCTAATCCAGAATAAAATCTCATTTTAAGATATTTAACTTAATCATACCAGCAAAGTCATATCTGTCATATAAAGTAAGATTCACAGGTTCCAGGGATCAGAACTTGTGCATTCTTGAAAGATGTTATTCAGCCTCCCACAGTGGAGTATATAAATAAAGAAGTCTTCCAAAGTTGACCTGGGTAGCTAAGAAAAGCTGCACGAAGGAGGAAGTTTTAGTAAAGACCTAATAACATTTGACTTGTTAAAAATTCATAACAACAACAAAGTAGGACAGAGACTAGACAGAATTTGGAATAAAAGGGTTTTTCTGGAGTGAAGAAAGCTAAGGGAAACCCATAAAGAGGCACAAGGAAGAACGTCATATTTGACGGAAGGACAGTGAGCTTAATATTACTGCAAGTTACAAAAAATAGACATCAATATGGGTTGCATGCAACTATGTATGAGATACAAAACAAAGTTTAGTAATTTTTTTTCTTTCTGTAGATAATTGCGAATTATTGAGGAATCTAATCAGGGCAGTAATGTAATCATATTAGAAAGGGCACTCAAATGGAGGTCATTTAGGCAGGAGGCTGGTAAGCATAATGGACAGTAGTCCAGGCTAGAGATAATGAGGACCCAAATAATATTCTGTAAGAATGTCTTTCTTTTTCTTTTTTGCTATTTCTATTTTCAAATAATCATCTTATTTACAACCCTGTATCTTTTAATGACAGCCCATATATTGTGGAATTTTCTTTTTTAAACTCATTATCTCAGAATTTTAATATGCTGAGGGTCATATACCAGGTCACACCACCTCTGAAGATAGTCAGAGAGCAGTAACAGGCCAATTCTCAGAAACCTCTGGGAAAATAAAAATAAATCTCAATCTCAGAAAGATCCACATTGCTGAATCTTTGGCCTACATGATGGAAAATCACCTTTGAAAAACTTAATTTCAGTCCTGAAAGCTCAAATATGGGGGGAGGAAGCTATTTTTTCATATTACTGTATTGATTAAGTATTATACTATTTTGCCTTTCAGAAAATTTAAAAGAAAGAAAAAAACTATATTACAACATTCCTATTAACAGCATCTGAGAATTAAAATATGATTTGAAAAATCCTCCATAGGCCTGTTTTCTATTCCCTTTGTAAGAAAATTAAGGTTAAAAGTCAGGAAACTTGTTCTCGACAGACCAATTTTTCATTCATTCAGCATGATATTAAAAAGCATACTTGTGAGTCTCAAGCAAAATTAAGCTCCCAGAGCCACTTTTTTCATCCATAAAGTTAGCATACTATAAATGTTTTATATTCTCCTCAACTGGTCTAAAATTTTACCGCTGGGCAATAGTGGATCATGATTTAACATTCTCAGTTGTTTCCTACTATTACTAGAATGTAACAACATAAACAAATAATATAGGCCTCTTCACAAGACTCCCTTTCTTTCTTTATTTCTTTCTTTCACTTTGTGTTCTTTTCTCTAACTTATCTTTAATCTAATAAAATTAAATTAAATATCAGTTATCAAGAAGTCAGTTTGGAATCGGAGGCATTCACTATTTATTTTGATCATGTAAAATCCACCATTGCCCTGACACTCTACCTCTTTCAATGAAATGGAGGCAGGAAGGCAGCAGCAATGTCAAAGACCAGTGGTTCTCAATACATAGCTCCTGGAAGAGCAGACCAATATCATCTGGGAACTTGATAGAAATGCAAATTCTTAGACCCACCCCAGATTTATGGGTCAGAAATTATGGGACTCAGCCATCTGTGTTTTAAGAAGTCCTCCAGATAATATGGATATACATCATAAAGTTTGATAAGTATTGTCAGAGACAAGAAAAGAAGTTTCAGATTGTCCTCTGCAAAATGAGGATAATAACAATAATTTCACAAGAGTAGTGTCATGCTTTAATCAAGTGGCATTCTGAAAAGTAGCAAATGAATTAGAAAGTTTAATAGGTGCTAAATACCCAATGAGGGTGCAGATAAAGAGCTGGCATGGGAGGGATTAGGATAAGAGGCCTCATTTAGATAGAAGGCATTATCGAGTGAGGCTTCAAAGGGTTGGAAAGATTTGGAAATATGAAGATGGAAACTAGGGCATCTCAGATTTCTGAAATGGCTGTGCAAAGATATGTTGGTTGAAGAATATGACTTATATATAGAAAATAAATTAATTGGATAAAATGTATGGGGCATACCTTGGAAGAGTGGAAAATGAATTTAGAAAGTCAGGTTAGCAACAGATTGTTGCAAGATATCAGGCTGATGATTTTGAACTTTAGTATTTAGATGACAGATCCAATCAAAAGGATTTGGACAGAGGAGTGATATATACAGGAGAATTTCAGGTGCCAATCTTAAGATTTGATTTAAAAATAAAGAGATCAGTAAGTAGGCTGATTTTCTAGTCAACAGAACCTTAGCAAATATCTACTATTTATTTACTGAGGTATACTCATGGACACAAAGATTGAATGTCACAATACTTGCCTTCAGTGAGTGAACAATCGAGTAGTGAAGATGGACTATCAGATGTTAAGCAAGAAGGAAGTATAAGTAGCCCATAAGAGAAATATTTGACTACTATCAGATATCAGGCAAGAAGAAATTATTTTGGAGTCTTCCAAATTAAGATTGCCTAAGATTGCCTCTTCGTCTTCCATGAAGTCTCCAGTGAGACCAGGAAAAAAAAAAGAAAAGAAAAGAAAAAAAAAGGAGAAGAGATTGTCTTGCTCAATGAAGAAAGAAATTATTTATTGTGACTTACAATCATATCTTCTTTTACCTTCTTGGTGACACTGATAGGCAATCTTGTTTTTAATCTTTTCCAGAAAACAAAAATTAAAACAAAAAAGATAGATCATATAGGTATACTAAAAGAGCAAGCAAGTAATAAATGAATAATAGGGGATTTATAGACATTATCTGTTCTCCTCCCTAATTAGAGAGCCTGTCTCTGGAAAGAGTTAGAGATTTTTGTATAGGCTACTTGTGCATAATAATTAAAGTCTTTTCATTTGACCTGCTTCTCAGGAGAAGGAAAAATAGAGGTCAGGAGTCTCTCAAGCCCCAAGTAAGGGATTTTCTTAAGGGTCTACCTTAATTGAAATTTTACTCTAAAGGAGACTATTTCAGGTTAGATAGAGAATAAGCAGCTACTTTTCACCAGCTGATTCCATGTGAAATGCAAGGATAAAAATATGTTTCCAAGATTTAAGCTCTAGATGCCATAATTTCCATTACTAAAAATATGAAACATTCGATGTTTATAGAATTCACTCAAAGTTCATCACTTAATAACACAACTTCAAAATATATAAGGCAAACTGGTAAAAATCACAAGAAAAAAACTGACAAAAACACTGCTTTAAACTGAATGTTGTATCCCCTCAAAATACATACATTGAAACCTAATCTCCAGTGTAATGGCATTTGAAAGTGGGGCCTTTGGAAGGTGATTGTATCATGATGGCAGAGCTTCAAGAATGGGATTAGTCCTTTTATATAAGAGACCCCAGAGAGTGCCATCTCCCTCTTCTGCCACGTTGAGAACACAGTGAAAGACCTCGACCTATGAACCAGGAAGTGGCCTCTCACCAGACACTTACTTGCCAGTGCCTCAATCTTGGATTCTCATCCTCCAGAACTGTGGGAAATAAAATTTTGTTGTTTATAAATTACCTAATCCATGGTAGTTTGTCATAGGTGAATAGACTGGGATAAACATCATTGTCATTAAAATTTTAGTATATTTCTTTTTGCAATTGATATACTAAACGAACAAAAAGCGATAAGGATAAACACAATTTGAACAGCTTGATTAAGTAATTATAGATAGATTTTTGGCTCCCACAAATGGGGAATATACATTTCTTTAAAACACACAATGAACTTTTGCAACCGAGGTAAATTTTGACAAATTTCAAAAAAAAATCAGAATTATAAAGGCTGTATTCTCTGACCCCAATAGTATTAAATTGTAAACCAACTACAGAAAGATACCTTTGAAATGTTCATACAATAAAATAATATAAAGAGTTTCTTCAAAATAATCCAGTGGAATATTGGCTAAAGATGATAACTTTTTAAAATACGCGATGGCAACATGAGTTCATTATAATAGTCTACTACATAGACAATAGGTAGATGGATGATAGATGATAGATAATAGATGATAGATAGGTGATAGATAGATAATAGATAGAAGCATTGTTTAAAATAATAAATATATCAGAAGCATCCTAAGTGGCCATTAACAGTAAATAGATTAATAATTTTGGCATAGTCATATAAAAGAATATTACAAAGAATAAAAATAAAGGAGACTTCTATCTCAACATGGAAAAATTACATAAATAAAATGTTGAGCAAAGAGAGTAAATTGGAAAAAATGCAGAATGATCGTGTTTATTAAAAGTTTAAAAGGAAACAAAAGTGCCTATAGGGATACATATATACATATATATGTCATTAATGTGGGCTGCATATATATATATGGTATATCCATAAAGTGAAACATGTGGCTTCTCAGGTTGCTGGAAGAGGGGTCCATAGAGGCTAAAAGATGTTTTCAATACTTTCTCTTAAACTAGATAGAGGATACATGAATATTTATTTTATCATTTTCATAATTATTACACTTAAATTATATACATCCCCTTGTATTTTTGCTATCTTCCACAAAAAGAACAGAGGCAGAATAAATTTCCTAACAACGCATTCATAAAATAAGCTGTATAAATTTTTCACTTTAGTTCAGAAGAACAGAACAGATGAAAGTTTAGTTATCACAAGGCATCTAATAAATGATTTTTAAAATAGATGAATGTCATAGCAATCAATGTAATAGTCCATTACAAATATCAATTTTATTCCAATAAATTATTGATCAATACGTGAAATTTCTGTCAAATGCTTTAAATCAGTAATATTGCCATATATATATATATTTGTATAGAAGCTAAAATCCTAAGAAATTTTTGGCTTTTTTTTTTTGGTTAAATAATTGCAGAAAAACTATAACCCTAATAAATTTATATTTATTTTTATATTGTTATTGTTGTACACATTTGGGTATTATTAGAATAAAATAATTTGGGATAATAAAGAACTAAATGAAGAAAAATAAAAGGAAACAAAGGGGAGGGATAGAAGAAGGAAAACTGGGAGAAAGAGAAGTTTTGTGAAGAGGTGTTAAGTTCTATTTTCCAGGTAAAGAATCTGATGTCCTGATGGGCTGCCTGAGTGAAGGTAAGTAGTTTACACTAACAAATTTAAGTTGAGAGTCTGGGGGAGAAATTTGCTGAAGGTATAGACTTGTGCATTATTTACAGAAGTGATGCAAATGTAGGACATTGTCAAAGAGAGGGTGTAGAGGGGCTGGATTAGAGCCTAGAGAAAGATAGTGGGGACAATCTTATAGGGTGGAAAAGGAGAACATAAAGAAAGAGACTGCAAAGAGAACCCACAGAGTATGTACACATGTCATGGAAATCTAGGTAAGAGATAACGTTGAAGATGTGATTATTGCATTTGGCAACTGAGAAGTTGCCAATTAAGCATATCATTACTGAAGCATTTTATTATTTCATAATACTTTTTTTGTATACCTGGTCAGAGTGACTTTCTCTAAAGGAAACTATATTGCCTTATGGTGAAATGAATTTCAAACAGGAATTTGGGAAAGATATATGAACTATGGTTAAGTTCCTCCTTGTTACAAGAATGCAGTTTCCCCCACTTTTTATATAGCACTGCATAACTAGAAATTTTCTCTCCCATGATCTCATTCCCCAGTTCCAGCTGTGGTTTTGGGAGATTAGAATAAGATAAATTAACACTAACAGTATGAAAAGCAAGTTGGCCAATCTTGGATATTTTGTTACTGTTATGTTTATTGTCATTGTTTTGTTGATGATGATGATGATGATGATGATGATATCAGAAATTACATTGGAGAAAGAAGCACATAAAACTTAATTTCTTCTGAGTGTTCCATCTTTGGATGGATACAGGGTAGGATAAATGGCAGGGCAATCTTTGAAGCTTTGAAAGTGAGCAGAAAAGTAACAAGTGAATTTAGCATGGCCTTAGTACAAGGCAAATATTCAAGAAAAATTTAAATTAAACTCTTTAGGGAATACTGGGCTCAAAACAATCAATTATGATTCAGGAATGGAAACAAAGAGTTATCATAAATATTTGCTCAAGATGAAGCTTTATAAAAAAAGACAAAAAAGAAACCCACAAATCTAATGTTTAGTACTAAAGTTTAGAAGGAAAACAAAATGTTATTGTATTTTACAACATGATGGCAATTCCAATACTATATACTCTGTGGTATTCTGATTGTTTTAATGTCAAGTAAGACATAGAACAGCTGTAGAAGATAAGCAAAAGATATTTGTGGTAGGCCAAATATTTTTGTTGGTTTGTTTTGTTTGCTTGGCATCTCTTTGGGAAAATCATTTCTTTTATATTTTTAAAACACATAGTTTTTTTCTGGTAGAGTAAAGCAGAATTAATTCCATACCATCTCTAATGTGAGGATCTGCTATCCAATTAGTGTCCAATCCCACAGTAACTGGTCCAAAGAAAGACATGGGACACAACTAGGCCAACAAGTCATCTACGTGACTTGTGCTTATGCTACAGGGAAAGAAACAAGGTTTTTCATTAGGATCACTTACTAGAAACACTAAAGGAGCATAAAGTTGCCAGTGGCCATCTTTGCTATCATCTGAATATTGCTTAACTGGGAATGGAAACACACACACACACACACACACACACACACACACACACACACACACACTGAAATAGGCAGAAATGAGAGAAATAGGAAACGTGTGAGATTTTTGATGACATCATTCGAATTCCTGGATATGTCTTTGGTCAGGATTCCAAATTACATGTATCAGTCAGTTCACATTAACTTGATCAATACACAGTTTAAAAGTAATGATTTTTCAGTCTTCCAAAGGGATAAAGTGTAACCAGAAAATCATGAAGGGCCAAAATAGTATAAAACTGGACTGGACATATTGAGCAGATTTTAGAAATTGGTGTTATTCCCTGAAGCTACACACACATCTCTAAAATTTTTTT
>NW_011889054.1:1741270-1754713 GCF_000151845.1 Pteropus vampyrus | reverse complement strand
AGTCATCTACGTGACTTGTGCTTATGCTACAGGGAAAGAAACAAGGTTTTTCATTAGGATCACTTACTAGAAACACTAAAGGAGCATAAAGTTGCCAGTGGCTATCTTTGCTATCATCTGAATATTGCTTAACTGGGAATGGAAACACACACACACACACACACACACACACACACACACACACACACACACACACACTGAGATAGGCAGAAATGAGAGAAATAGGAAAAGTGTGAGATTTTTGATGACATCATTCGAATTCCTGGATATGTCTTTGGTCAGGATTCCAAATTACATGTATCAGTCAGTTCACATTAACTTGATCAATACACAGTTTAAAAGTAATGATTTTTCAGTCTTCCAAAGGGATAAAGTGTAACCAGAAAATCATGAAGGGCCAAAATAGTATAAAACTGGACTGGACATATTGAGCAGATTTTAGAAATTGGTGTTATTCCCTGAAGCTACACACACATCTCTAAAATTTTTTTTGAGATGAATTAAACATCTACAAAGTGTGAAATAAACATGTATATTTTATTACCCGAAGAGGTTGGGTTGGCTAAAAATATCTATGTCATAAAAGTGTTAGTTATATTTATGGATGCTATTTTTACAATGCCTTAACAAGGGAAACAAGAGTTATTGGGTATATCTTTTTTTAAATGTTAAGTCTGTTGACAGAGGCAGAATTTTGGGCCACAGTCATACATTAATCCATTTATTCAGTAAATAATTATTAAACACTTACTATCATGCCAGAGAATGTGCTTGGCTCTAGAAATGAGCAATGACGGATACATTTACTGCTTTCAAGGGGCTCTCCCTCTGGGACAGAAGACAGACATCTGCAATAAACATTACTGAGTGCAAAGATTATGGAGTAAATACAAGAAATGGTGGTAGAACAAAGGAAGAAGAGATACAATTCTCTTGGAACAAAAGGGATGTCATAGAGGGCTTCACAGAAGAAACAATAATGACTAAGGTCTTGAGAAACAGAAAAGTTGGTCAGGCAGGCAAAGTGTAAGGAGAGAAGGAGCAACATAAAAAGCTCTATGGCTGGAGAAGAACACTGGGGACAATGAAGTTTGGGGCAGTTGGGTGGGTTGGCACTAGAAGAAGCTGGAAAAGTGACCCAGGGTCAGGTCATGAAAGGCTGCACATGCCTGACAAAGAGCGTGAACCTTACTCTCTGTGGTGTGCAGCTGTTAAAATATTTTAATCAGAGGGGTACTCTGATTTGTGAGCCTGACATTATGTGACATTTCTACTCTTCCATTGTTTGGATTTTGGCCGCTTCTCTCTCTTCCCAGGAAGTAGGAATCTTGGGATTTTCTGTAGCTGGCAGTCCCAGCAGCTTCTGCAATCTTATTTTGGGGTATGTGGTTATCTAGAAATGAAATCTGGATAGTGTATTTCTTCTTTGACTATCTAGAGGGTCTACTTTGGAAAAACAGTTAAAGATTAGTAATGTTTGACCCACATGACTATGTATATTATTTTCATATTGCCAATTAATAAAACTTTAGGCTGTGTTCTACCTTGTGGTATGAGGTCTGTGTTTCTCCCTAAAGATCATAATGAGGTTCCTCATGAGTTTTGACAACAAGTTCTCAGTTCTGGAGGCACAAAGAGGATTGAGGGGGAATGTGAACCCCAACATGAGAGAATTTCTCCTGCCTGAAATGGTTTTCCCTTTAAGCCCCTGTTTCTAAGGGGAGGAGACAGGAAATGCTCTAGTCCTAAACTCATTTCTTCCAACAGTTTTCAGTGAGAGAAAGCAAAGCTGAAGGAATTATGAAGTGAAAGTGTTTCAGTCATTAGGCATTTCAAGGTGTTCACTAAAATGCAACTTGCCCACAAAATGTAAGGGGTCTGCCTGGGTTAAATAAATTAAGAGGTAGTAGTACCCGTGAAACGCCTTAGTTCTAGGCAAGCAGCTTCTTCACACTGCCTCTGCCACCAACTGGGTAAAATAACTATACTTGAGGTAGAGGAAATATTTTGCTCTTGACATTTTGAAATAATTTACTAACAATTTATTTTAATCCACGCCTCCCCCACCCCGCCCCCCACCGCCCTTTTTCCAAAAAGCACTTTTATGTCTTCAGTCTTTACTCACTGGGCTTTTGTGAGCATGGAAGACCAAGGTGATATGCTTATTAGCTCTATTTTATCTGTAGTTTTTGTCAGGCTTTCTTTTAAATCTTCAGATGTTCACCTATATTGCTTCAGCTTTTGAATCTTCAGATGTTCACCTATATTGCTCAGCATCAAATTTGAAACTTTTACTAACATTTAATACATTGTCTCAAATTAAATTTCTTAGTTTTTTTTTTAATCCAGTAAGAAAAAAAATAAATGCACAAAGAGAAGGAATAAAGAAATATCTTTTCTTTGAGATAAGACATATAGGTTTAGGCAGTTCATCTAAATAAAAATTGTTCTATCCTCTCAGCTTCTATCTTTCCTTTAGTTTCAAGTTTGTGCAGAATATAGAATGTAAAGTACATAGTAGTAGGAATAATGTAACTTTATGAAAAGGAGCATGTTTTAGGATAAGAGATAATATTTTGAGATGCAGATGATGGAGATTGTTATAATAGGTATTAGAGCTTACAATAGGCCAGGTAGAGTGGCAGCTGTTTTATACTTGTCATCTCTTTACTTCAACAATTATTTTCTCCCATTTACAGATGATAATTCTAAAGTTCAAAAAGATTAAACAGTTTGTCTAGGGACATATGGCTAATAAGTGGTAGAACTGGTATTTCAAAGCAGATCAGTCTGAAAACCAACACTGAACTCTTAGGAAGAAATGAAAATCATTCCTATGATTTTAATATAAGTGACTACTATAAGCCAAATACATTTTATAAATCAAGAATCATGGTGGAACTAAGAATGAAACTGAGTTATATAGTCAATTCTTATTATTCTTAGATTTCATATTTATAAATTTGCCTAGTCTCTAAAATTTATTTGTAACCACAAAATTAATACTCACAACACTTCTTTGATCATTTGTGTATGTATAGAGCGGCAAAGAATTTAAATTGCCTGACGCACATATTTTCAGCTGAAATTGAGCAAGGAAATGCTCTGCCTTCTTGTTTGAGCACTTGCACTGTAAATATGTGTCTTTAAAAAAAATAACAGTCTGTTTTTTTAAGAGCAATTTTAACTTCAAAGCAAATTTGAGGGGAAGGTACAGAGATTTCCCATACACTCCCTGCCCTCTCACACATCCATAGACTTCTCCATCATCAACAACTCCCACTAGAATACTACATTAGTTACGATTGATGAACCACACTGACACATCATTACCACCAAGAGTCCACAGTTTACATTAGGGATAACTCCTGGTGCCGCATATTTTATGGGGTAGGACAAATTTATAATGGCATGTGCCTGCCAGTATAATATTATATGGAGTACTTTTTACCACCCTAAAAATCCCGTTCTCTGTCTGTCCACCCCGCCCTCTCCTCTCTGGCAACCACAGATATTTTTACTGTCTTCATAGTTTTGTAATATTCCAGAATGTCATATAGTTAGAATTATACAGTTTGTAGCCTTTTCGGATTGGTTTCCTTCACTTAATAATGTGCATTTAAGTGTCTTCCATGTCTTTCAATGGCTTGATAGCTCATTTATTTCTAGTACTGAATACTATTCCATTGTCTGTATGTATCACAGTTTATTTATCCTTTTAACTACTGGACATCTTGGCTGCCTCCAAGTTTTGGCCATTATGATGAAAGCTTTCAATTCCTTTGGGTAAATACCAAGGAGCATGATTCTGGATCATATGATAAGATTACGTTTATTTTTGTTACAAACTGCCAAACTGTCTTCCAAAGTGGCTGTACTATTTTGTATTCCCAATGAAATAAATGAAAGTTCTTGTTGCTCCATATTCTCACAAGCATTCGATATTGTCATTGTTCTGAATTTTCTCCATTTTAACAGGTATGTAGACATGATCTTTTTGCAGTCTATTTAGTGCCAAATTTTTCTCGTTTCTGTGCTTCTCGTTGGTGATTTCACTGATTAAAGTGTCGCCCAAGCATAGTGCTGTAAGTGCTGTCAAGAGTCCCTGATCACTAGAAAACCGTAATATACCTTATAGGGAAAAATACATATGTTATATAAGCTTTGTTCATACATAAGTTATATACAGTACTGTTGGTCATAAGTTCAATGTTAATGAATCAATAATATGCATTAAATAATGCATCTTTAAATGGAATCACACAAAAACAAGGTTATGTTTTGATTGGTTGACAAAAATAATGTGACTAGAGGTTCATAGGAATCTAACCTTATATCTCCTCTAGGAACAATGTTTTAGTATTCATGAATTTTATATTCCCAACAACATTATATAACCACCATGAATAATGGGAACCGACTGTATGCTCTACAGCCTATAGCATAATTTGCAGTTTTGAACTTTACTTTCTCTGTGAAGAAAAAAAGAATAAAAAGTAAGAAATAAAAATACATGATTTTCTTTCTGCTTTGAGGCCTTGCCTGAGGGGAAGTTTCCAAGTCTGTGCATTATAGTCATTAATGCTCTTCAAAGACTATTTCTCCCTCACTACTCCCATGGGATACAGCAGAATGTTACTTCCGGGGCCCTGATAGTTGGTGAGATAATTTGAGTTCTGGAAGGTATCACTTCCAGAAAGATTCCTCAATTGTTCATGGAGATTCTTCAAAGCTCTCTTTCTCTCTGTCAAGGTTACTTACAAAGTTTAATATGGTGGTTGTTCCAATAGCCTATGACCTTGAGTAAAGATGACATGAAAGACAGCCATCAATTAACCTACAGTGGGCATGTAGCATGAATGAAAATAAAATTTTGTTCTTTTAAGCCACTAATGTTTAGGGGTTTATATTTTACATTTATTATAACTTAGCCTCTTCTAATTGATTACAAAAGTTATTCCAACCATTTATTGGAGATGGTTGTGTTCTAAAGATAGCTCAAAGAAAAAAATAAAAGTAAGGAATATAAGGTTTCCTGTTAAAAATTCAGATTTTTGACCACAATCTCAGATACTATAATTCAGGAGATCTTAAATGGACCGCAGAAATCTTCAGTTTAACAGTTCTTCATTTCTAGGATCCTAATACTAGTGATCCATAGACCATGCTTCATTTTGGTAATTTTAAATTATTACGGTCATTTTCTAAAGGGTTACTTGTTACCACAGATCGGGATGCATAATGGCTGATGGAACACACTTCTAATGCTCATACTGATATATTTTTCAACTCTTTCATTGAAAAACAAAGACTTTTTTTTAACATACTTGTGTGATTTCTTCCATCCAATCCTGGTAGTCTCTGCTAGTAATATGTGGCTCTGAGATGGTTTCAGTGATATCAGAAGTAGGATGCAGCAAATGTAATAGTCTCTACAGCCACTTAACAGACTGTTAAAGGAGAGGTTAAAAAAGAACCCTTTAACCAATTGAAGTGACAGCAGAGTGAGCTCCAGATAATCGGGGTATAATTGCATAAATTGGAATTGAGCCAGGAAGTAAAGGCCAACAATGAAGGAAGAGGAAGGGTTTGCATGAAATACATAACTGATTCTTTTTGTATTTTACCTAGAAACATGCCTCCAAAATAGATAGTCTATTACCCAGCATTCACTGGGAAGAACTTAATCAAATGCCAAAAGTTCTTAAAATAGAGAACGCCGCTTATGAAGCCATGTAATCTATTTTACTTATACAAGATAGGACTCCTAAATCACACTTCAGAAGAAAGGTATTTTCAAAAATGTTTTTCAATTTTTTTCTTGTTATCTTTTTGCTGTTTTGTTTTTGTTTTTATTGTGCTTGAACAGCCTAATTCTTCAGAACTATTTTAGAGAAAATAATATTACTACATCCATTTCTTAATGTCCCTTGCACAAATGTGCTCTGTGTTAAGGGTGTCTGAGATACACCTTTCTCCTTCTTTATCAGGGAGAGTTTCTGCCTTAACTTATAAGTGCTGATGACACTCGGTTATATTCTCTGGATCTAAGAGTGGTCTAATAACAAGAGTCCCCAGAATCTGGAATCTGGAAAGAATAGAGAGAGTTGGGACTAAAAATTTTATACCCCAAAACATAATCTTATAATTAAAGTGAAAAAGAATTTTTCTGATGGTACAACAAATTGATATGATTCTGAAACTCAAAATATCATCTTTTTTTTTGCCCCCTATAGATTAGACAAAAATATCTTGTCAATGTATTTCCACTATGTTGTATACTTTAAGTAAAGCATTTTCACATTGCAAAGCCATTGCCTATTGGTTTATTCCTGTATTTGCACTGCAAGATCATGGGCTCATTGACAGGAGTAGTTTCATGCTCACTGCTGTGTTCTATTTCACATACTATTTTGATTGTAAATAATGGGAACCCATTTGAGATAACAAAAATAATTGTTTAGAAAACTCTAATCTATAGAGAAAATAATGTGGTGAGCCACAAGCATATATTTTAAAGCTTTATTCAAGGACAAGCAGCAAAGTACACCTGGGCCTCAGGTGGATTAGAACCAACAGTCAAGAATTGAGATCACTCTTTTTATGTATCCCTGACCCCATCATGTCTCTTATTTTTCTACTCTCAGAGGATAAACACCATTCATTTCCCCCTTTTTTGTCAGATTTTATTTTATTGTACACAGTTCCCTTCAGGTCAATTATAATGGGGAGCCAGGAGAACAGTCATACAGTACACTGCTCACTGCTCAATCAGCAGGAATTGTGGGAATTAGCAGATTCTCTGATAAGCAGGCATAGACAAAGTAGTTCCCTCAGAGGTGACTAGTACTCATCCTGAATGTCTGACACTAGGGGTCATCAAAATTATTTGTTAAATGGACAAATGAATGTGGCAGATATTGCAGGTAACATGTCAATTTCTCCTTTATTCCTCTCTAAAATAATCCCACTTGAGCTGGGGATTGGGATGGCATTAGGCTCAGAAAATATGGACCCAGCCTAGTGGGGTGCTAAAGATAGTTCACATTGGTATGTGGGAGTCAGTTATACATATCTCTTCCCAACTCTGCCTTAGTGAAGTCATGTGGTAGCTTGAAATCACCCATGATGAAAATGCTTGCACCATGGAAATCAGCTAATGCATAATCAGTGCTTGCTTTTTTTTTTTTTTTTTTGCCTCTTCCCTGAGAGGAGATTAAACATTTACCAGCATAACACTGGCCCAGGCAGAATCATGGATATTCTAAGCAATTAATGGAAATCCTAAGTCTCATTTTTCAGGAATTGGTTAAAGGGAGGTCCTGTGACTTAGTTCTTCCAATGAAACCTGGGATTTCTTGAATTTCCTTCCAGAATAATAAGAGAAATGCTCAGATTTTCTGCTTCTGAATCCTGTCTTTTAAAAATGTGAAACTTGTAGCCAATTTGCAATCAATAGAGGCAAACATATAAATAAAAACCAACAAGCTTACAATGAATAAAAAGAAATATGAAAATAACCTGTTTTTGTTTTGATGACCTGCTTAAGTAATTGCACCAAACATTGAACTATTCTTCCTCAAGGTTTCTTGTTATGAATTAACAAATGACATTTAATTTTTAGGACAATTTTAGTTGAATATTCTACAACTTACAGCCAAAAAGATTCTAAGACAATGGATGGATAGATGGCTTAATGAATGAAATAATGAATGAATGAATGAATGAATGAATGAATGAATGAATAGATTATTTATCTAGCTGTGTACTGGGCAAAAAAAATCCTTGGGACAATTACATGTATGCATAAATGTGTGACACATGTCCCGCTGGGTTCTATTTTATCTTTTAGCATTGTGATATATTATAAACTCTTCTTTTTTCTAATGTGCTTGAATAGAGAATTTCTCACTGAAGAAAAAGTATGAACATTACTCATTTACATGACCATATACATTTAAAAACCTTCTTAATAAAGGACAAGTTATTTTCTTCCACTCAGTGCTCACTGGAAACTAAATATTCTAACTTTAAATAAAAAGATATAAAATTTATGAGATCTTTAATTTCCTCTGCTAGTAGTTTAAAGTCTAAGGGGGTAATGTGTGTGTGCCTGTATGTGTATACATGTTTGTTGGGAATTATGGTGGTTTTTTAACTTTATTTTGCATTTTTTACACTATAAGCTATTGTTCTTATAGTGAAAAAGACTGAAATGGCAAAAATTAAAGCCATTACATACATTGAGGATGGTTTATAGCACAACTTTTGACGTTTTTCCCTCTATTTTTAGTCTAGGAAATAGGCTCAGGCAAACATAAGCCTTTGCTGGCAGGCGAGAGAGATCACTAGCCCCTATTTCACATGGTCAGCTGCAATGAGTCATTGTTTCACCCTGTATTCTTGTCAATGAATCCAAGTTCTCTCTAGAAACTCTAAGGAGTTGTGATTCCAGAGAAGAGAAAAAGGAGTCCAAAGCATACTTGACCATAGATGCTATATAAGGATATCTAAAAAAAGAAAATATGCCAATGCCTTGTAGGGGGGGAAAAAAAGCCACGTAGCTAAGGTGAAAGGGTCTTTTTAACAACAACCATATTTTCAGTCCCCAATTACCCTTTTCAGGACTAGCTATATGCATAACAATAGCAAAAATGTTCTGGATGTTACTTCTTTCAGTTTCTATTAAAACTGTAATAGTGCCTGCTTCTATTATACATTTCCCTGTATATTTCAATCAAAATGTCACTTAGCCGCTATTTCTAGAGTGCACTTAATATTTTCATTAAAACCAATATAACCAAGAAATGACAAGGGTGCAGGTGGGTGCAGGCAATTAAACTCCTCCTGTATGTATTGTTAAATAGCAGTTGAGAAAAGAAAGAAGACCCATTGAACACCTGTCCCTTCTCTTTGAATGGCAGCTAAGAGAGATCCACTTAGCTAGCTATTGTCTGCTTATTTTCCTGACACATAATGTGAAGAACAGGCAGTTATGGGGCCCGTAATTCAGAATTAATTTTTTCTTCACAAGAGTGCTGTGGACACTGAGTGTAGTAATGGTGCCTGATCGGAATTCGAGGGGGTAAATAAGACAATTTGAGATGGTGGGCAGGAGATAAAAACCAGTCAGAGCTGTGGTTTATGCTGGCACCTTTTATTACTATTTTTTAAAATCTGTCTTGGATTAAAAAGGTCTAAAGAGTTAATCATTAAAACATTTGCCTGGTGGTGGTGGTGGTGGTGGTGGTGTGTGTATGTGTTAAAAGAGGAGACAAATCAGGAAGAATACAGTCTTGCTCCCCATCTTTCCCCACCATATTAATAATGTTAGTGGCTGCAAAAGACAGCTGTTAGCCACACATCAAGATTGCTTATGTAGCTTCCTCCTGTGAGCTCCTATCTCAATTGAGAAAATCAGTGCATTTCCTTGAATAAATTGGGAACTTTTGCTAACCTATTGTTATTATTTCTTTCTTTCTGATAGGAAACACTCACTCTTAATATGCACAACAAAATTTGTTCCCATCAAACCAAATTAAAATTTTTTTCTTGCTCTTATTCTTTCTACTGCTCTCATTTCCTGTATTCCTCTTCTTTCTCTTATCTCTCTTCCATTCTGTTCTTCTTTCTAAGTTTCTATTCCTAAATGCTAGCCACCCAAGTCATTTTACAGACTAATTGAAGACTCTCTGAGAATGACTTAAAAAGAAAGACTAGATACATTATTTTCTGGCCAGCCTTTGAGACCTCTTAGTAGACAAATGGCAGACAGGTCTTGTGAATTATCTCTCAGTCTCTGACATAAACCATTCAGAATAAATCAGGATCAAAGATTGATTTCCACAAAATTGCTTTATCACTCAGGTAAATTTTATTGCTCTATTATGTAAAAGGGGGAAAAAAAAGCAAAAGAGGACTAGTCATGCTAAAATAGCAAACATAAACCACTCGTAAATCCTCTCATTTCAAATATTCAATATTTAGAGTAGAATAAGTTCTTGGAGAAGTTTGTCTTTGTGCAGTTTATGTTGTTTGGGAGGAAATGTACAGAACCCAAGCATCTTAAATCCCATTAGTTAGTTATTAAAATATACACTGATTAAGTAGGCCCCAAATCAGGACACATATTTTGACAGTATAGATGCATGATAATTGATAGTCTAGGAAATGTTAGAAGACGGTTTACAATTAGATGAGAGAAGCTTTAACACTAGAAAGAATGAGGACTTAGATCTATGACAGAGTTACCCTCAAGCCTCATATGTATTCAGGACATAATTATCAAAAACAATTGTGTAAGCAGATAATTTTATGTGCCATCAAACTGTGAGGATATACTTCTGTTTTGGCAGTACCACAGAGTCAGTGGAATCTAACATATGACAGTCATCACACAGAGATTATATACTATGCCCAGCGGGTAAACAAACACTACCCACCACTCATTTACAGATCAAAACTCTACTCAACCCTACAAACTTGCTGAAATATGAATGATACAATAAAAATCATATGAATCAAAACATCTTTAAATTAGTGTGATTACTTGGGATGTTACTGCCGTAGTCATTTTAAGAATCTTAAAATTATATGTAAATGAAAAGTATTGTACTTAAATTAGAAAGAAATAGAGTATGTGGAATATCTATTGGTTATGTTTATCAAATTATACTTCAAATGTAGAATATAAAGTTATTAATAATTATAGGTCTTGGAAATTTCTACTTTCTAGAATTCTATCTAAAAATTATATATTAGAACATTGAAGACTATAAAATTCTTAGTGATAAATCAGATTTTAAAAAAATGGTTGGACCATAAGTGACATATTTTATGTCTGAACTTAATAATAAAATAGTTTTAAACCTTCTTTCTCTAAAAATAATTATGATAAAAAAGTATTGACTTTGTAAATACATCTTTCCAACCATCAACATACATTTAGATAAAGAAGAAATAATAGGCTACAAATCTAAAAAAATAGTCTTTTTAATATGAGAATTAATCTCATCTTTAATTTCATCTTTGTTTATAACACTTGTGTGATATTGTGCCTTGTAATAGGAAATATATATTTGATCTGTCCAAAGGTTCTTGGCTCACAGCTTTCAAAACCCTGTAATTTCCTAAGTGATTAGAGCAATAGGGGCTATCTTTTGATATAACATGTGGGTTTTGTCCTAACTTTCTGAAATAGCTTCAGAGTCATAAAGGGGAAATGGGTGTGTTTTGTTATTCATAACAAACCCCTTTCAACCACACCTGAGTTTAGTTAGTGAGGTGACTCTTGAAAAGCCCCTAAGAAGGGGGACTGGTTGCAAGGGGAGCCCACATTGTGATTAGAAGGTTAGAACTTTCAGCTCCACACAAACACCAGAACCTCTGGGGGGAAAATGAAGCTAGAGGTTGATTCAATCACTAATGGTCAATGATTCAATCAAATGTGCTTACTTAATAAAACCTTCGTAAAAATCCCTGAGCTACAGGATTCGGGGAGCTTCTGGGTTAGTGAATTGTGGAGATGTGTGGAGGGTGGTACACCTGGAGAGGGTTGGCATGAAAGCTCAGTGCCCTTTCCTACATACCTTGCCTTATGCCTCTCTTTCAATCTGACTGATTCTGAATTTACTCTTTTATAATAAATCAGTAATGTTCTAAGTAATCTTTTTTCCTAAGTTCTGTGAGTCACTCTAGCAAATTAATCGAATCTGAAACAGGGGTTGTAAAAACTTCTGATTCACGGCCAGTCAGTAAAAGCACAGATAAAAACATGGACTTACAATTGGCATCTGAACTTGAGGAGGGGTGCAGGCTTGTGGGGCTGAGCTGTTAACCTATGAGATCTGATGCTAACTCCAGGTAGATAGTATTAGAATTGAGTTAGACTATCTGTTACCCAGCTGGTATTGAAAAATTGCTTAGTATGTGAGAAATCCACACATCTGGTGCCAGAAGTGTAGTTGATAGTAAAGAAGAAACACAAGAAGTGAATTTTTCCTCAGAACTTTCATGGAGGGTGAGTTTTCATGGGCAAAATGATAACATTGTTCTATATTGAAATTGCTTCAATTTTTCTTAATAATCAAATGTAATGTCTATGGATATCTAAATCTGTGTTGATTGTAAGAAATAATCTGCTTCCAGTAATGAAGCCATGCCAAAATCTTATGTGATAATTCTATCTGATGAAGCTAGAAAAGAGTGAGAGAAGAGCAAAATCTTGGCCAGAATTCATTACTCTAAGTGCAATTATTCATAAAATATTAGTTTTTTTTTGGTGTGTGTATGTGTGTGTATTTGATTTATTTGAGGGTTCCCAAGACCCTCAGACATTGAGTACAAGAAACAGAGAACAGTCGATTGCTGCATGGTTTTTAGCAACTCTTAGTTCTTAGAAACTTCCAGGAGAATGGTCTCCACAATTTCTCATTTCCATGCTTCTTTCACAGACTTAGCAAGTTATACATGCAAATCAAAGTTGGTCCCAAAATACTTGGTTTATCTATGCTGTTCAAAAACATGCCGGTGGGAGAAAGAAAACATGCCAAAACATGTTTGGGACCTCATGGACTCACTGTTTTCCCTTTTACCTTAGTTTGAAATCTCAGTCATCATGGCATTTTGATTACTGTTTTCTCAAACACTTCTGAATTACTTTTTCATTCTCCTTTTTTATGGTCTCAAGAATCCTCTCTTCCCCTTTATCATTTCTGGGTCAAGCATCTTTCTGACCAAAATTTTTCTTCTACTTGACCAGGAAATGCTTGTCTAAATCTACTGATTTAATAAGGTCTACTTCTACCAACAAGCCATAACATACAAAATATTAATCATCAAATACAGAAGTGTCACAAAGAAAATTTTTTCCTTCTACCATTCTAGGTTCTTTAGTAGGTCTAATAATCAAATAAAATAATACAGATTATCAGGAGGAAAAAAATTAGTTTTGTATATACAGGTGCTCCCTCAGATATGAGACCTAAGGACAAGTCAGGCAATTGAGGCTTATATGCCATTCAGAGCTAAGGACTAGGGTAGAGGTCTGGGACTTCAAAAGTGAGGAAGATAATTTACAAGAATATGGGAAGACCAAATGTTTGGCAAACATATGTTTGCCTTGCCATGCAGAGACAAGGGGACACAGAGAGGACTTTGAACCAGGAGACTTTGCTAAATCTCACCCCCCAACCCATCCCCCGTCCACTACATCTCCATTATATATTTTGTATCTGATTATAGCTCTCTTCTAGGAACAGTCCTTCTATCTAAATTCTTTTAGGAGTTAAGAGGGAGGTAAAAGGAAAAAACTGAGTTTCCTGTTTCTTAAAAATAATCAGCCTAAAATAATCCTCATGTCAAAGAGAAGCTTTTACTGTAAGAAACATTTCCTATGTATACCTCTGCTAACAATTTTTCTATATTTTAATGCAATAAATTGGG